>NW_011942193.1:274875-309827 GCF_000187425.2 Metarhizium robertsii ARSEF 23 | reverse complement strand
TGGGACTACCTGATTGGGTCGGCGGGCGTGCTCGTCTGGGCCGTGAGCCTGCACCGGGGCGCGCACCGCGCCGCCGGCGTCGAGGTCGGCCTGGCGAGCGTGCTGGCCAAGGTGGCGGCCTTGTCTGTCCTGGCGAGTCCTGCCGGCGCCGCCGTGGAGCTCATGTGGGAGCGTGAGGAGCTGTTTCTCCGCGATGCCGACGCGGACAGGGCCAAGGCTGCGCGCGGCAAGAAGTAGAATGGGACGAATCGGGGGAGGAGGCTAGGATGGGATCGAGACGTCTGGTGTTGGGGAGGGATGGGAAGCCCCTTGGCCGTCGGGGATGCGATGCAAAACGCCAGACGGGAGTTTTACACTGGACGTTTTGCACGACGTTGATGAGGGGCCGACGTGTATATATTCGCCGTGTTGGCTGCATTGATATCGGGGGATGAAACCGCGCATGTAGGTCTGCGGGCGTGTTGCTAGAGGCCGGCGACTGGCACGGCGGCATGTACAAACATTTGAACATGTATCAATGGTATATAATACCTGTCATGACTCGATTTCTTGTCCATCTTGCTTCGGAGCCCGCGGGCAGCGGTTGCGGGATGTGTATGTATGTGCAAAACTTGGTCGTGAATGGCGATACTAGACGACGAGGTGCCATTTGCATATTGATATTCGAGCGTCGTCACAAGATGGTCAACTCGATGATGCAGCCCGTGTTCAAAGTAGCGTCGACATAGGATGGGAGTCGAGTCAAGGCGCACTACTCCGTATGTCACTGGCAGAATGTCGCCATTCTCTCAAGTCGGATAAAAACACACGCAGTCCCAAGTCAAAGTGATCAATTGATGAGACGGCAAATTCCGCCACGCCGAGATCAAAGCCGCGCACTCACCCTCGTTTGGAAGCCCCTTTCATCTAGGCGATGCAAGCACCGATGGTCGAGATAAGAAAACATTGAACGTTTTTTTCATCAGCCAAGGGATCAGCAAAGTATACCGGCATGCGAAACAGATGCGAGGTTCGTGCGGGACTTTCTCATTGGCCGGCCCCATGCAACTTCTGTAACTTATCAATGCTATTATGCGGGAGCCGAACTGGGTCTGCCCGGGTTGACGCGTGGACATGGATCAATAAGCCATTTTACCATCCATGGCTTCGACACATGGCCATGTTTTGGTCGATTTTTTTTTTTGATCTCTTTTTCTTTTGCAGGCGACCAAGCGGGCGGAATGGGAGCTGCTGCCAGGCGCGCGGTAGATGCGTCAGCGTGCAACATGGCGCCATCATTGATGCATCGATTAATGCATGTGGCGTCTGGTCTGGTGAGCTGTGGTGGTGGTGCATTGTAGCATGCTCCATGTCCCCTTTCATCAATCATGTTTCTTTTTGCGGGGGAGCACATCGGGAGATGGCATGATGGGGACACGTTGGTAATGGACATGACGATATTAGTCGTAGATGACTACCCCATGGTGCTCGGCAGACGGGGATGGAGTCTGGCGCAGCCGTGCTGTGGGAAATTGAAATGGACCGTCGACATCGATTGAAATGGAGACATCAAATCGGACGCCGTGGGCGACCCGGAGAATCGGAACAGACGTCCCATCCCGAGCATCGATTTTCTTTTTTTCTACGTACAAGACAGCGCATTCTATGTACTTTTTTTCTTTCTGGCTGTTTCAACGGCCTGTTCCCGCCCATGCGAGACCCGTGGTTGGAGTGCTGTAGAATTGAAGGAATCGCGGTGCATCCAGCAGCCCAACCATCAGCAACACCAAGATTCAATGTCATGACTTGGGGGTCATGGACACCAGACTCGACGGAACCATGGCGGCATCCCACGCAGCAACGGCCATGGATGCATGAAAATCACTCCGGTACACATGTCCACGTACACACGCCCGGCCCAACGCCCGTGCAGACAATGTAACATGTGAACCAAACCTCGACTCGCCGCCCGGCCCAGGTGCCGAAACAAACTCGACATGGGCAGTAACCCTCAAGTCCTTCTGTTTCTGGGCCCCCCTTCTTCAACAGATTGCGCAGACGGGGCAGAAATGGCGGAGTGCTGCCTCTGTCGGCGGAAGGCCCAAGGATCAATGTTCCGAACAGCTACCATGGCGTGTCGGAAACCCTACCTCGGCCACTGACTCTTGATGATGTTGATGATGCAACTCGGCAACAGTCTGCCGCCGAATTGCGCCCAGCACGCACACACGGCCGTCTCCGCCGTCGAGTTATCTAGCAACGCCAAAGCGTCAACGATGGATGGATTTGATCAAGGCGTTTCGCCCGCCTCGCGCATCGACTTGTTTCGCCAATCGAGGACGCGGGCCGCCGTGGCAGAGATCGTAGCCAGGAGTGGCGTCGACGGCCGCAAAACACCGTGCTGGAGGCGTCATCGGAAATGGCGCAATTGATTTGAGTACTAGTATTGATGTACATACTAGCTCATGGTGTCGTGATGCCCAGCTAGGTTCCGCGATTTAGCCTCGCATCCGGCTGGATCGGGCTGCTGGTCTGTCTATGCGCCGCGCGCCAGGACCACATGTTTGACATCAATTGATTCAATGATGTATCGACATGTCGACTAGCCCATTTGATGCCACTGGCAACTTGCCAGCGTCGACTCGCTCCTCAAGGGACCCAAGCCCATTCCTGCGCGGGGGACATGACGCACCACAGCTCTCGGGTCTACACTCGCACACGTGGGACACTGGATTCTGACCTTGTAACTCGTCGACCTTCCATTTTCGGATGCCCTTGACACCACACCAGTTGCGATGTGCTGTTGCAGATTTTTGACAGCACAGCGTCGCGTCGAGCCGTCCGACGTCTGGTCCCGTCGCACCACATTGGTGCATATCCACCGCCGTGCCTCGAGCCTCCTTTCTTATCAATCTCATTTTACAACCCTTTTAAAAAAAAAAGAAATTGTACAAAAAGAACCCTTCTCGCCTGTGGTTTCAAAACAGTTGGCTATTCCTACCAAGGGGAACACAGCCGGTGCGCACGACCCCCTCGACCGCACTTGGCGTGCTTGGTGGAAGCCTTGGTTCTCGTTCTGCGCGAGACGAGTTCCCTCTGTGTATGTACATACACATGTACAATGTAGTGGGCATGACCTAGTACGTATGTGATGATCTAGTAGATCCTAAGAGGATGGTGTAACGTCCCTGCGTAGTGTTGACGGCCCTCAGCACCGTGCCTTGCATCTCCAAGCCGTGGGCCTACCCGCTCGGCATGATTTTCTTGCCAAGACATCCCTGTGCCTAGTCCGAGGCTTGTTTCGAAAAGTTTAATGTATCGTAGACCTCTTGACGATGGGTGGGGGGGTGTGTGTGTGCGAGTACGTGGTCACAACCACGAGCATCCCCTGGCTTGGTAGCATGTCCCGCTGCCATTTGTGTAGATACCATCTGGAAAGCACACTTTGCTCCCACGTTGTTGATAACTACGACATGGCTTACACACTCGTCTGTTCGCCATGGAAGAGAGTAGGGGGGTAAAGGGGCGTGGGTTGCCAAGTACGCCCGAAGGTAACCCAGTTGGGCTCGACAAGGACTCCGAGTACAATATATACACGTACGTGTAAATAGTCAGGCTGGGATTTTTTCCCATAATCTCTTGCCGTGTATAGCATTCAACTTGTGTGTATTGTGCCCGTTAACCGGCGCCGTCTTGTCTAATCTGGGACGCACCTGGCCATCGACACTTGGTCTCAAGACGCACAAGTCACTAGGAAAGGACGACCATAGCGCCATATCGCACCGCCATCTCTCTCGTCCGAGCCATGATACCGTCCCCTAGTTGAGCTTCCAGGACCTGACACTTGCGAATAGACACTTGGGCCCAAGAACCGTTTGTTACTTTGGCCCTGGATCCATTTCACCATCTTGACCGTCTTGGAGCGTCGCCAGGAGACGGAATCATCTCAACCAACAAGAACGATAGCTCTCTTCCTCTGGCATTACATTTGACGAGTTTCGAACCCTTCTGTCGCACACGATTCTGCGGGAACCGGCGCGCCGCCATAGTTCTTTAGTCAAGCCCTCTTCTACCAGACCTTTGACACCGGACATATTCACCGTGACAATGGCAGGCTACGACGAGGCGCAACTGCGCATGTTTGCCCTCCGCGCAAAGAGAAATGAGGAGACGACGCTGGGGTTCATGATTACGCTGGGCACGATAGGCATTGCCTACATAGTCTTTTACCTGGTCAGACAGTCCGGCCACTGGGTGAGACGAAGATGCCGCGACCCGTCGTCACCATCTACGCTCGCTGCCCTACCCAGGTATGCAACACGCCTCGCCTCAGAGTCATCATTCACAACTGACATGCCTGGCCGCAGAAAAATCAGAAAGCTGACCATTCAACGTGCCGCCGGGGTGCCTTCGCTCGGCCACGGCGTCATTACCACCTTGTTCATGGCGCTCAACTTGGTTTGCACCTTTGCCAACTTGGACAGCACCATGACCACCATGACAAACATTGCCTCGCGGACCGGCTGGTAAGTACTATACACAATACACCGTGACCAAAGGCTCACGACACTCCCAGGCTGGCTATTGCGAACCTCGTCGTCGTCATCTTCTTCGCGCTCAAGAACACGCCCCTCGCCTTCTTGACGGCGTGGTCGTACGAACGGCTCAACTGCCTTCACCGCATCGCGGGCTACGCCGCCGTCACGCATCTCGTCGTCCACGCGGCCTGCTACTCTGCCTACTTTTGCAGCATCAACTACTGCCAGAAACTGCTCGACTTGAATGATATTTATGGAATCGTCTCGGGGAGCTGCTGGGTGCTGCTCGCATTGGCTGCCGTCTTCATCCGGCGCTGGTGGTATGAGCTCTTCTACTACCTGCACGTCGGCCTCTGGGTCGTGTCCATTGTTACCCTCGGCCTGCATCAACCTCTGTTGACCAAGAAGATTGTATACGGCACCATTGTCGCCGGCTCCATGTGGGGGCTGGATCGTATTATTCGATTCGTTCGACTCATGGTGCACAGCAGCAACACGGCCACGCTTACGCCATTGCCCAACGGAGGTACGCGCGTGACGTTGGCCAAGTCTCCCCTGGGTGCTCATGCCGGGAAGCACTGCTTCCTGTGGATTCCGCGGCTTCGGCTGTTTGAAACACATCCGTTCACTCTTGCTTCGGCCGACCCTCTCGAGCTCGTGATTGCTTCTCACAACGGCTTTACCGGAGATTTGCACAAGTTTGCGACGGAGAACCCGGGGGTGTCTGTCAAGGCGTCCATCGAAGGGCCGTATGGCACCGTTCCCGACCCGTCGGCCTTTGAGACTGTCGTCTTGGTCGCTGGCGGTAGTGGCGCCAGCTTTACCTTTGGCTTGGCGAATGCCTTGTTGCGCCGCACGACTGGGAGCATGACGAAGCGCGTCATCTTTGTGTGGGTGGTCAAGTATAACTGTAGGTCTTGGACGCGATACCCGTCCTGTCTTGTGGGAGTGTTTGGCTAATCAACTGTTGGCAGCATATTTGACCTGGTTCGCCCACCATCTGGCTAATTTGAGAGACGACCCTCGATTCGTGCTGCAGGTCTTTGTCACGAGATCGGCAAAAGCGCTGCCGCCCTTGCCCGCTGGCTTCTCCGGACCTCCACCCGGGCAGTATGAGACGGGCATCGTCAGCGAGGTCCTGACGGAGAAGGGGCATGTCCATCGCGTTCGCCCAGTGGCGTCAGACTCGTCCATCGACTTGGAAAAGTCGCAGCCCACGTCGGACAACGAGTCTGTGTCGGGCGAGAGCTCGTACGGCCCGGTGGACTTGCGCAACATTCCGATACGGTACCACAAGCCCAACATTACGGCGCTCATCCGGGACGTGGTGGGCGGCACGCGTCCTCATGAGCGGGTTCTCATCACGGGGTGCGGGCCGACTCAGCTGATGGACTTGATGAGGGAGACGACGGCGGAAAGTATCCGGTCGGACGGGCCGAGTATCGAGCTGCACTGCGAGGAATTTGGATGGTGAATGGTGATTGTACGTTTTGGCGGACTGGCGATGCTTGGATCTCTTTGGATGGATGTATAGTTACGGATAAAGGCGTTGTGGGTTCACGTACTGGGCATGGAATTGTTGCGAATTTTATCATGATGGACCTTTTTTTCTTTGCAACGCCACGAGTCCATGACCGAAGAAGTGATGCCGCCTAAACAGGAGGGAATGCATCGTAGACTTGACCACTTTGCCAGTGGCTCGGCGGCAATGGATGTCGCTTCCTCAGAGACCATCATAGACGCTACCTCTTTCCATTCCGAATGCCTCCCCCTGGATAGATGCCCAGGTTCAAGATGGTGATTACCCGACACAACATGGACTCACCCCGCCGTGATACACACACACGCCGACGTCGGTCCACGGCCCACGCCAAACCACCACCTCACCTGCAGGGCCAGCACCACCATCACCAGATGCCCAACACCCAACACCCCGCACACGCAACCGCGCCATCAATCTACCAGACCCTTCCGCTCCATCTGCCCCAGACACTTGACAAAAACAATCAATGGCCCCCAAGCTCTCCATCCACCCGCCTCTCCTCAACACCGCCTGCCCCTGGGCCACGACGCCCGCGCACCTCGAAGCCCTCCTCCGGTGCCCCTCCACCGGCGCCATCACCACCCGGACCAGCCTCATCGAGGGTTTCCCCCACGACGACGCCGTCCACCGCTACGCCTTCCTCGACCCTGCCTCCACGTCCGGCCGTGCCCCCGAGGCCAGGGGCCCGTCCGCCAGCCCCGTCGGAAGCATCAACTCCCTCGGCTACAGCCCGCTCCCGCTCGACGCGTACCTCGCCGCGCTGTCGGACCTAAGCGCCTCTCTCCCCCTGGACGTCACGCACAAGACGGCCATTGTCAGCGTCGCCGGCCCCCCCTCCGCCGTGGCCGAGTGCTACGCGCGCATCCTGGCCGCCTCGTCGGGCGTCTCGTTCCCGCTCGCCATGGAGGTCAACCTCTCGTGTCCGAATATATCGGGCTGCTTGGCGCCGCCGGGCTACGACCCCGTTTGTCTGGGGGCGTATCTGGCCGCGCTGCCGGGGGACCCGCTCGTGCCGGTGGGCATCAAGATGCCGCCGTATACGTACGCGGGGCAGTTTACCGCGCTGGCGGATATACTGGCGCTGTACGCGGGGAGGGTGAGCTTCGTCACGGCGACGAATACCCTCGGCTGCAGCGTGTTTAACCAAGGCGAGGGCGAGGGCGAGGGCGAGGGCGCGTCATGGATGGAAGGGGGCCTGGCCGGCGCGGGGATTCACCCCCTCTCCTTGGGCAACGTGAGGATGCTGCGGCGGGCGCTGGACGGCCGGGGGCTCGCCGGCGTGCAGGTCATTGGCGTCGGGGGCGTGCACGACGCCCCCGGGTACAGGAGGATGAGGGGCGCGGGCGCCGAGGCCGTGGGCTTGGCCACGGCGCTGGGGGCCCGGGGTATCGGTGTGTTTGAGAGCATCGAGAGAGACGTCGGCTCCGAGTGGTAGGTGGCATCAGGAACATTCAAGGGATTGCCATCGCAGCCCAAAGGCACGGGGTCATTCTCGTCAGTGTCACGCACTTGTGCACAGGAGCAGCTTGTCATTATGTGTATTATCATTCACGGCCCCCGTTGGAGACGCTATTCTCCCATCAAATGGATGAATATCAAAAAAGGAAAAAAAGTCCATCAAATCGGGGTATACAACAAACACGCCATCCCAGAGCTGCTGCCTGGTTATACGCCGCCCATGCCAGGTGATTAATATCCAATCAAATGCCTACCGCTCGAAAGCTTTTTGATATCCCAGCCGCGAAGGAAGCCATATGTACATGGTCCGAGATATATACTTGAAATGAAAAAAAAAATTGAAAAAATTGAAAAAATTAAGTGACCTGGTTAGCGCCCAACGACATAGCGCCTTCTTCATGCTGAACATTTGGTGGAGACGATTTCCTCCTTTCACCAAGCTTGAGATTCTGGGAAAATCTTCCGAAAAGGCCATTCGGTTCCTGGTCTTGTTGGCTATCCACCACTTGATCGGTTGGCAATGCGTCCCCATCCTGCTGCAGTGCCGCCCGGACATCCGGGTTAGGGTCGACCAAGAGCCTTGCGCTGCGGGAGAATTGCAAGAATGCAGGGTACAAAACCATGGCAACCTGCAGTGCGACAACGACAATATACGCCGTCTGTACGCTGCCGCCGTTTTCGATAATGCCATACATGATGAAGGGGAAGAAGGCCGGGCCGGAGCCACCCATGGTGATAAAGGCTGCCGCTCGCTTCGTCCGACGCCCTTGGCCGCGCAGGCCAATAGCAAAAAGAAGCGGCCAGATGGGCCCTTCAGCAAAGTAGAATAGTATAACCGGAATGACGACAAGGTCGGGATTAGGCGGGTGCAACACGACGGGGAGCAAGGCGAAGAGAAAACACAGCAAGATGCAACTAGTGAGGACGGTGCGTGGTTGGGGAAGTCGACGATGAGAGACGGAAAAGAACGTGAGGCATCCCGCGAGGAAGCGGGATACCGCGAATGCCGTGTGGCCGACGAGCAGGTAGTCTGGGATAGAAATGGCTATGCCTGGTGGCTTGTCCGGGTCGTATGTTGAGCTAGACTTGGTCATGCCGGACGCTGCGCCGGTGCCGGCGGGTGGGCTCGGGAGGATGGAAACAAGAAGGCTGCGGAAATATATGCTGTTGCTTTCTTGGCCGGCAACGTACATGTACTGGGCGAATACAGCCAGCACGAGGCTGACGGTGCGCAGCTGGAAGCCCAAGATGCTTCGCTTGGTTGTGTCAATGGGAAGTTTGTTGGCAGCAAACTCGAGCTCGCTGTCGCTGACCTCGGGCAAGGGCATGTAAAAGAAAAACAAGGCCAGCACAACGCAGAGCAGAGTGATGCCCAGATAGGTCCACTGCACGTTGATGAGCGTCATGCTGTTTGACCTACTCATGCTGTCCTGGCTGATTCCGGTGAAGAAGACCTTTTGGGCGAGGAGACCACTGACGACACTGCCCACGCCCTGCACGGCTTGGGCTAATAGGAGTCGAGTTTCGCCATATTCCGGCGGTCCGCAGAGAATCATGAACGAGTTTGCCGCCACTTCCAGCACAGAGAGTCCAAAGCCAACCACAAAGCTACTCAGCATGAATCCCCCAAACGAGTTGGTCACTGCCGATGGCCAAAATATAATGGTGCCAATACCGTAAATGCACAGTCCGACAATGAAAGTGACCTTGTAGCCGCCCACGTTTTCGGCTTCATTCTTTTCGTGGCGTTTGGACCGGTTGTGCTCATCTCTCCGCAGGATCCATTCCCCAACAAGTAACGGCCCAAAGAAATATCCAACCCCGAAATAGGCGCTGGTCAAACCGAGCGTCTGAGCGGTGGACATTTGGTTAACCACGGCAATGGCGTTGTTGAGGGTATTGAGAAGGCCATACGATATGCCCCATAGGAAAAATAGAATAGCCACAATCGTGCAGTATTTGAAGGATTCAGCGGCGTTGGCACGGAGCATGCTCTTGGGCTTGGTCATGTTCACAAAACCAAAATAGATGCCATTCTCGACGGACGAGGTGGACGTTGTTAGGTTGGTCTGGGCGCGTGTGGCCGCAAGATCTGGGTGCATGCTTTCGCTCAGGTTCCTCATGTCGGGCGTTGTCAGGAATTCCATGGCCGTCATGGGAATCTCGTTGCTCGAATCGGATTTGGCGCCACTCGGGTTCCCGCCAGTGGGCGACTCTGGCGTCGCCATGGACTCCCGCCCGGCACTCCCAACATATCGCGAAGGTGGTGATTCGTGGTCGCTGTTCGATTTCGTCGTGCGAGAGACCCGGGTTCCCTCTGGGTCGTACAACATGGCGGGCAGTAATTTGAGAATGAGCGGCTTGAGCGTGGGGATGCAGGCACAAGTCATGCCAATATTCACCTCAACTGCGCTCCACATGAAAGACAAGGATGCATTCCATGCAAAGTCTTGCTGGCCACCAAATCGCGAGTCGGGATCACTGGTCAAACCAGTGGGAACATCTGTGATTGCCTTTTGGAGGTAGTAAATGCGAACGACATCAACAATGGTAACAAAGATACCAAGGGTAAAGGTGATGACCAGGATAGTCTTTTGCCGTGAAGGCAGTCGCATACCAGTCAGTACAGGAATCGGCAGAGCCAAGATGGCCAGGTCGGTCACGATGTTGACTGGTGCGGCGCAGATGAACTCGGTCAGGAGCGGGATGCATTGCGTTGGGCCGTCGGTCGTGGTTTTCCACGCCGCGGCGACTGGGTTGCATTGGAATATGTTCATAAAGGTCAGAACGATGCCTGCGATATTGACTACCGCCAGGGTTACCCAGGAGGCGTAGCGCAAGACTATCTGGGTGTTTTTGGCTAGGCGCAAATAAAAGATCAAAATGGCCGTTTTTGTTGCCATGAGCGCGGGATTGTATAATATAGAAAAAACGTATTCGAACCGCCGCAGTTTCGGCAAGTCGGAGTCGCTAATGTCATCGTCTTGTTTGCCAAGCCCAACCGTCGCGCCGTAGCAGATGGAGAATGAGAGGGCAAAGGCAATGAGCCAGGCCAGCATCATAACCCTGTCATCCCAGCTGACTCTGCGAACGATAAAGTAGCGGCATATCATGCGGGCGCCGACAAACACTGAGGCCAGAACCAATGTGGCCGTTGTGACGGCGAAGACGGCCGGGCCTCGATTCGGTACCGATGCATTGCCCTCCACCACCGACGAAGACATGGCGAGGCGAGGATCTAGCCCGTCATACAGACAGATTTGCGGTCGTCGGCTCCTGCTTGTGACTAAAGGTTGGTGTATGGTATATTCATTGAGCAGGGTGGGGGGGAGTGGCCGGCGCAAACATGTCCTCGGCGTCAAAAGGTGTCGTTCCCTTGCAAAGGTGGGCGAATTCTACAGTCTGAAGGCGATTGTCGACACCATCGGATCATACAGAGGACGAGGCCGATAATTCGACGGCTTCGCAAACGCCTGGAAGCGTTGTCAACAGGCGGTTGCGGGTGAAGAGGGCCAGGGCAAGGTGGGATGGAGAGGCTGTATTGCTCAGTGACGTCGGGATGCGGACCAGTTGACGTCTTTACAAGCGCCAGACCAATGCCACTTGACGGCCATGCATGGGACTAGGCCGGGACTGCTCGCTAAGTCAGCACCAGTTGAATGCCTGTCGTCGCCACTTTTGGGCTTTTCAGCCGCCACCATTGACCCGAGTCAGGGTCGACACTGTGCCAGAGTGCCTGCGTCTCCGTAGAGCCAGGCTGTGTACGGAGGGAGGACTGGGCCGCCACCAAGCGGCAGTGCGTCGCGTGGTTGTGTCTCGGCAATAGGCAGGAGGAGTAGCCAGGCTGGAGAAAATTCCGAGTCGAATTAGGAGACAGATACGGAGCACTCGTGTTCGAAATTTGTGCGCGGGGTTGGTTCGGGTTTGCCAATGCCGAAAGTGACATCAACAACCAAGGTATGCCCAAGTCATGAGCGAATGAATCAATGACATGGAACAAAGTGTCAATACGCCCTCAAAAAGATGGCGAGTGAGAGGGCAGAATTTTTTTCTGTCGCAAGCTGAGCAGCAGCAGCGATATACACTCTTTACCGTTGGTTTGGGGTGTTATTTTCCTTCCTTTCTTTTTTTTCAATCCCTGTCACGCACACATCCGGCCGTGACAAGCAACTGACATGCATGCCACAGTGACGATAGCCGTCGGCCAACCTCAAAGGGGGCTCCTTGGAACCAAGGACAAAATGGTTGGACGGTCAGGAACCAAAAGATCCACCAAGGCGCGTCCCATCCCCGTCCATCATGTCCAGAGCACCGGCGATGTATGGAGCCAGATGCAGCATTTCAGAGTATTAGCCTCATCTGCTCGGCTTGCAGCAACAAATGCAACATGCAAGCACGGACGAGTGAGCAGCATTCTGAGTTGACGTGAACGCGATTTGGAGGGTGGCAAAGTGGCAGCCGTCGAGCGTGGCATCGTGTGGGCCTTTGGTCGGTTGGGGCCAAGTTGAAGCTAAAGAAATGAACGGGAGCCAATCAAGACATGCGTCATCAGTCATCATGGTGATGCTCCGTCCGACGCATCGGTCGGTCAATTCGGCAGCTGTTGTTGGGACGGATGCATGACTGCTGATATGCGAGAGCCATTTGCATTGACGGAGAGCCTTTGGAGTCGTCCCTCGCGCAGTCTGTAAGTATTGCAAACATTATGTACACTTGACATTTGGACTTGTCAAGCTGACTGACTCCATCATTGTTTGTCGCGCCTTCCTTTTCCTCGGCTCCGACTGCATATGTCTGGTTTAATTAGGCAGGCACGATGCTGCCAAGTGCACTTGTGGTCTGCCAGCTGCCAGCTGCCCAATGCTAGTCGCCAACTGCCTTAGATGTCCGATGTATGTCGTCCATGTCTCGTCCATGTCTGCCCTCGCGCCGCTTTGCCTTGTCTCGGCCGCCTTGAAGCTGCAGCCATGTCATCCATTCCCGTGAGCTTATTTCTTACTGTTGCTTGTTGCTTATTGCACACATGCCATCTCCCTAGCCACCACATTCGTCAAGGAGACATCTCTCCCTCGTCGACCCTAGGCCGAGACCTGCTGCTCTCAAACTAACAAGGCATGATCTTGGCCATCAAACTCTGGAGTCGGCATCATCATGACAGCCAGAAAACAACGCCACCACGTTTCAGGCGCATCTCGCCAATCGTCGATTACCTTGGTGTGAGACAGTCTGCCACTGCCTGAATACTGCATACGTACATTGGCTGATGAGTCGCTCATGAGAATGCCACAAATGCGGGGGAGGAGAAATAGGAGCGCCTCGCCCGAGCCCGTCCATGAACAGAGCGCCCTTGGGCTCGACTCTGATGCGCTGCCCCAACCTGTGCTACCAACAACACTGCGCAATGCCATGGCAAGGTCCAGGTTTTCGGCCGACAGTGACATATTTGTCACTGTAGTTTCGCCCTCGACACTCTCGTGTCTCGTGCGACGGAGACGCGGGCCGGCTTATGGAGTCCTGAGTCCTGCGACCCGGCCCGTGAAATACCAAGTCCCTGAATTGGGTCAGCTGCTCAATTTTATCTACGACTCTGTGGTACAGATCCACAGCGACCGATATTTCATCCCCAGTGCGAACTATGCGGGATGCAAAGGCAGTAAACCGAGGGCACAAGACCCGCCGTCCTGCTTGTTATCGAACCTCTGAGCTCCGTTCTCTAATTACTACGTACATACTAACCCGGTAGGTGATGCGCTACAACTCCACGACTCCGTACGGAGCACAGTCGTGAGCATTTACCCCATCTCTCCAGCGTCGTTGCATTGCCTCAGACTTTACGGAGTACTCCCTGCGCTTCAGGCCAATGCGGCGAATGTTGTAGCGCTGCAGCACCACCAAGCTACCAGTCACAAATTGTCCTGATATCTCACGCCTCGAAAGACAACTCACAACTGCGGCACTACATGTGATACATGTGATGCCGGAAAATCGCGCGGCCAGCACAGCACAACACCGCCCTTACCGCTTGTTTTGGGAGTTGGACAGAGAGCGACAGGACAGCCCCGGAACAGGGGCCACTTCCACCAGCTCAAATTTTTCCTTTGGTCCGTAGGCAAAAACTGCCTCTCGTTAGATAACTAGTACTTGCAGCCACACTCGTTGGCCAATGACGGTGATTTTGCTCAGAGTGGCTCTCCGTGCAACCGCCGCAATTTAACGAGCGATTTCTCACCTCGGGCTACGAATTGTTCTCGTCACAATTTATACCGATACACAACATACCCAACGTCTGGAAAGGTCCGCCATCCAAACGCCAATGAGAGCAAACTTCTAACCACCAACCACCGTTGACACGAACGCCCAGCATGGATGTGGCACACTGTGCCCGTGGGCAGACTCGACGAATTACGGCTACGGCATTGGCGTCAAGCCACGCCCCTGTCCTTCGGAGTACAGTGAACTGCGTACAGTTTGCACAGACGCAACCCGACCACAGTAACCAACCTACAGTGGCTGCAGTTGATGAAATCATCATGTACATCCCAGTGCAGCACTGTAGCATCACGACCATGAAAGACAATCTCAGCGTGGCGCTCTACTCGGTAAGCCGAGCAACGCGAGCGCCGAGGTTGGGGTGCATACTCTTACGAAATCCAGTTCTGGGCTACAGTCCGGATGTGTGAATCAAGCATTTTCTATAATTAATCCACGGGTCACAGTAGTGCGGACCGACGTAATATTACCAAATGATGTTTGCTCCTGAAACGAACGGCCCCTTCACAATCGGCCCTATGCTTGTCTCACCTCTGGTAATGCTCTTGTAAGATGGCACTTGTAGCCTTTGTTTCTTTGACGCTCCAAAAACGTGCTAGCTAGGCAACAATTCTGGCCATGCAGTCAACAAAGCTGTGGGCAGATACTGTCTGCTCTCGACCCCGGTCCTCAACCGCTAGAGTACATATATGTACTTGTCAAGTACAGTACGTGACACATTGCGAGGTCAATACACTTTGGCCTGGTAGACCAACATGATTCATCACGGCGAGCCAAACCACCAAATTACCACCGCACGGGCGGCTCCTCATAAGCCAATCAGGCAAAGTAACTAATTTATTTCATCAAAACGCTGGGACAACGCCGTGTCGTGCGTCAGGTGGCTGTGAGACCTGCTACCCTAGAGCTACATGTCAACTTTTTCTTCTTCCGCGTCTTGCGATGCAAGCCTACCTCGAGCAGAGAAGCAGCCAAGCAAGTGTAGCGGGTGAATCAAGATGTATCTCTTTCCGCAGCAAGTAATGTTCGTGTGAATGACTGCGACCTCTTCTATGTAACCCCGAGGAGTCACGGGTCGCGGGCCGAGCCACATTCTGAGTTTGCGCCGGCCCTGATCTCGCCTAGATTTGCTGTTTTCGTGTTGGTCCATGATGGATAGAACATGCTACCGTGTACTCCGGCCTAAGGGGATCAAACGCGTCCATCGAGCGTTCTATTTGGGTTAAGTGACGTTAGGACGTAGGAATGTGCTTACCAATTGCGATACAAGGGCTCTACACGTGTGTACGGAGTAGTTCTCACTACACTCTCACATTGTGCACATTCCGTATACCGTGACGGCCGCGTCGTGATACTTGGCTCGCTACACATCTAGGCTTCTATAGCAAGGCTGCCGCGACTTGACCTTGAAGCATCGCCTTCTGCGTCTTCTTCGACGAGTTCACCCCCATGGCGGCCTCCATCATTTCCAGCTTGCCCTTCATCAAGCCCTGGCTATTCAGTTGTGGACCTTGGTAGTGCCTGCGTCCATCAGACACCCAGGTCCCGCCGGCAATGAGAAGCTTGAAGCCAAAGGCCAGGATACAGTAGTTCACTTTGCTTGCCGTGACAGGGATAGAGGGCGGAAACACGAAAAGGACGACTGTGAGGACTGTCCACAGGACACCGACCTGATTTTTGTTAGTGGCTTAAGGATACACCGTACGCGTTGTATGATGACGGGGGACTTGCCATGTTGAAATCCAGCCCAGTACACAGGGCAGCCTGAAGGATCTGTTGGCCGGCAACATTATACGGCTGCGAAGGATGTTGATGGCGGGAGGAATGGCATACGTCACGCACAGCGCAACCACGAACGCAGCAGTGATTGCGTTGAATGTGTGCGGTGGCATCAAAGCCTAGCATCTGTCAGGTACATGAAAGAAATGCCTGGCCGTGTAATTGAGCCTTCTATGTCGGTTTGATACAAGACGCCGGACGTACCCGTCAATGCAGAGGCGCCCTGGAGCGGACCAAGAAGCCAGGCCAACCCGTCACGTAGCCGACGGCGCGGCTCGCGCTCTTGCACGAGACGATGGCCGCCCGGTGATACTGCCCGCCGGCCGTGGGGTACGCCGACAGGAACTCGGCGAGCGACACCAGACATGTTGCAGATGCCGGCGCCCACGAGGCCCCAGACGACGGAGCCGGATCCCCCGGAGGGGAGGGCGGGCGTGAGGGAGGGCCTTTGGTCGTCGAGAAGATGAAAGTGCTGACATGGATACAAAGGAAGCGTGACGAAGAGCATGTCAGTTGATTTCATGAAACCCGTCGACAAATTCGGTTGTATAAAGGAGTCAGGACTACTTGACCATTTGTGAGTCGCCTGCACCTCGCCGCGGCTAGAATCAAAACCCCAGCTCGCCAACCGTCTCCGAGACCCCGTAGAGAATGGAATTGATCGGCAGAGCCGCCGGTTTCTGACGTAGCTTACCGAGTACAGCTTCTCTACCTGCTCTACCAAGGTGGAGGAACATATCGGAGTGCAAGTCTCTGTCTCTCTCATGCATCTCACAACCGTGTGGTAGTGACGCGCAGTCGCTGTTGAGCAGTTGACCCTCCCGAGAATGATTCGACTTCATGATAACTCGAGTCTCTCAAGTCTTGACGTAAAATTCTAACCTCGTAACACGAAAACTCTAGCGGATATCTGAGCAAGAGTGACGCGGCAAAACTCAACAACTAGTTTCATGACTTGCGTTGGCGTGTCTGGAATAGACGGCATAGGGTTTCTTGATTTCATCACACGGATACCGTCCTTGTGGCAGTTGACCGGCAGGCCGCCCGATGCAGCAGCCGTATTTCAGCCCGAATGTAAACCAACTTTTACCTTGCTTAGATACCTCGCCCCAACCTCCCATAGAACTTGACAGCCATTGTTCATTTAAAGTCGGTAGAAAAAAGCACCAAGTTGTATGCATACTGTACACAGTCTGTTATTCCCAGGCGTCTTGTTCAGTGTGTCCCTAAACAGCGCCAGCGTCTCAAAGTGACGGGTATTGTAGCAATATGCTTCCATTTACGGGTGTGAGCCAGCATGTACGACTTGCATCGTGGCGGCATCTCCAATATCGATATGACACTGCGCATCCTCTTACTTGGCAGTTATAATGGCTCACTCGCATAATTAGATGTCGATTGGTACTGGATTTTTGCCCAACGTGCACTTTTCGTCTTGAGCACATATGACCAGACGAGGTCAATATACCAAAAGATTGTTGATGTGGGTGATGGACATGATTCTCCTTGGGGTCTTGTTATATACAGAATGGATGGTCTCGCCCCCCTGATTTTCGTACGAGTTGGTCATCAGTCCTGGATTTAATAGTGATGTAATTCACTAGTCCTATTAATTGCACCGTATGGTTGTGAGGCTTGAGCCTTGTGAGTCAGACAATCGTCTGGATGTGCTCACGTCGAAAGCATCCTGCCGCCATTATCTCGCATCTGTCTTAATTTTAGCTCGCCGTTTTTGTGAAGAAATTACGTTCTTATTTCCACGTCTGCTAGGGCCCTTCCTCCCCTATTCTAAAATACAACATTGAACTGTCAAGAGCTCAGCCCTCGAATTCCACGACATGGCCGCTCCCACGCTACACTAGGGAATGGTTATTTTTCAAAAGTCCCTCATTAAAGGTTTAGTCTATCAGGGTCTAGTCTGTATAAAATCAGTTATATAGTACATCCGATACGTCCCGGAACTAGGCAATTAGGCTGCGCGGAAGCTGCGCCGCGAACAAGCTGGCTGGGATTGACGCCTTGTTATCGGGCTTTTCGCTACTATTGGCCAGAGCACACACAACACACGAAAAAGTCCCTTCCGGGCCGTGAAACCTCCCACCGCATTCCCTATTGTGATATCTCCCGCTCATAAGAGTGCCCAACCATGATAAAAGCATACGCGACCCAGTCATGGCCGCTACGCCCGGCTACAGCGTGCTGACATGCACATATCCCATGTTGGCGCACGCCGTGCGAGGCGACGCGTCACTTTGCGCCAAGCCCAGCTCCGTGATTCGTCACATCGGCCTCACCTCTGTCCATGCTGGCCAGTCTGGCCGCTCAGCTCGCTCCCACTCCGTGTGCAACCAAGCGTTGGCCGAGCCGCCAAACAACTACATAAACAAGAAACCCAGGCCCGCCCGACAACAAAAGATGCAACATGGAAAAACCATCTCTTGACATGTCAGGCCCCGGGCTGTCGGTCCACACCCATCATCAACTCTCGCCACGTCTGTAAATAACCTGCCATTGAGAAAGAAACATGGGCGCCCCCTCGCCAAACACGTCGGCCCCTCCCCCGACGCCCATGCTCAACGCCCAGCACGAACGCCTCATCCTCGAGCTGCTCCCCTTCAAGGACGCCGCCAGGTTCAAGGAGTGGCTGAACAGCGACCTGGTCCAGGGCTCGTGGGCGGAATTCTGGCGCGACTTCGTGGCCAGGGCGCGCACGCCGTACCCGGAGCCCGACAAGCACAAGACGGCCGAGGCGGCCAAGAACGCCATCAACGGGCGGAGCGTCAAGTTCCTCGTCTACCACCCCGACAAGACCAACTGGACCGTCGACGACCACCATGTGCGCTTTATCGTCACGGTCATTCAGGACAACATGCTCAAGAGCTTGTGGTCCGACTCGGACTGGAAGAAGAGGGCCATCGAGGTGTGCAAGGCTGTTTTCGAGGTCCTGTGCTACCTCAAGGCGAGCTGTCATTCCATCGAGGCCGGGGGACCCCCGAGTTATTCGCAGTGATGCCGAGGCGTTTCGAGCACTGCCTACCTAGGACTGTTGACTCCACATTGATATGAGTTTTGGGAGCAGGGGCCCTTGTATATCTCGTTTTGTCTCAACTAGTATATGAAGCTAGCTAGGGCCAAAGTTGAATGAATCCTGATACCGCAACCTTTGTGCCTGAAGCCTCGTTGTGCACATGTGCCAACTTTTGCCGCGGATGTGGGAAGCATCAGCGCGCCTTCATGTCATTCCGCACTTGCACCTCCCGCCAATAACTCTCCTTCTTCATTGCCCTGAACTTCTTCCCAAACCACATCATGGGGAGGAAGACGGAACAAATCGCCAGGGCGACAAATGCCACGCTAATAAAGCAGTTCTGCAGGCCTAGCCCGTCCAGCCACGGCGTGATGCCGTAGCCAATCGCAAAACTCATCGTGTTGCGGATAATGATAATGGTCGTCAGGCCGTCGCCAGAGATTTCGGGAAACGAGTCTACCAGATATGCGACAGAGAGGGTAACTCCCGCAGCGCTTGTTGCCGAGAGGACAACCATTGCGAAGAGGAGGCCGAACCAGTGGACCTGATGAGCAGCCTGCATGCATCGCACGGTTAGAAGCTGAACGACTTTGCATTTGTCTGGCGAGGGAGACGACTCACGCCCACGCCCCAAAGAATGAGGGAGAAGGGGGCGGCGATTGTCATGCCCGAGAAGAGCCAGAGACGCTGCTCGGGCTCGAAGATGCCGTGATTGCGGCGTGCCAGTTTGAGAACCACCCAGTCCGACGCTATGCCGCTGTACGCAGACCTGCTCCTTGCGCATTAGCATTGGTTTGCAGAGGTCCGTGTTTGCATCAGACGCACCCTAGTATCACGCCAATAAGGCATGCTATATAACTCAGACCGACGATACTGGGTTTAAAGTTGTATGGCGCCCCGCCCAGAATAATCGACGCCGTGGCGTTGAGAATGTTGAACCAGATCAGGTACGTCCCGTATGAAAAGCCGGCAAAAAATATGTTTGGCCAGGTAAGTAGTCTGAGCGACTGCCAAGCTCGCCAGTGCATGAGAAATGGGCGCGGGCTATCCTTTAACGACAGCTTCTGGAGGAAAGTCTTCTCCTTTCCCGGGACGGGAATCTGATGTGTGGCGGGGACACCCTCAACATCAGCCGCGTATTTATCTCGTTGGGCCTCGTTGGTGGACGGCTGCATGTCCACCGTGTTTGCGACTGCACGGTCATAGTTGGTTTCCTCCATGAAGAGGAAGAGGAAAACAACCGCGACGGCGCCAAAAATAGCCATGAAGAAAAAGGGCCACTTGTAGCCCATGCCATCGTTGATGAAGCCACAGATGACGGGAGCAAAGTAGTTGGACGAAGCCAAGACCCAAGCATACCAGCCCATATATGTGCCGCGCTCATGGGTAAAGTAAATGTCCGTGATGGATGTTTCCGGCAGGGCTTCAATTGGAGCGGCTACGAAGCCCGTCACAATGTTGCGAGCAATCCACTGTCCGTTGCCACTGGCATATGGACTCCATATGGAGACGGCCTATGGGAAACTTAGCAAGGAGGTTGAATTGCATTTCAAGTCTTAATAAGCTCATGGGGAAGTTGGTACCACAATGCCAAGCATGGAGAGCAGGTAAGTTAAGCGTTTTCCATATTGTAGGGCAAACGGTTGCCAGAAGAGAAGGCCCCAGCCGAGGAGCAGGAACATGTATCCTGTACCGGCATTGAGGTCGCTGACTATATCGAGTCCAAAAATAGGTCAGCCATGTGCAAACAAAGCTCCCATGTAGCATTCTCAACATGCCTGTAAGCTGCAATGCAGGTGATAGCGGAACCAGAACCGAGTACACAACTGACAGGGCCATGCCGTTGAAGAAGACAAAACTGTACAATGCAAGACATGCATATTCAGCAGCAGCCTCATGGACTCTTGTTCAAGTCTCTGAACGACCCATCGACACAAATTCCTTCACTCACACAATTAAGCAAACAAGGTGCAGCCGCTTTCGCGACGGCGACCAGTTGAGGGGATCATTGGGATCCGACGATGGCGTTGGGACGAGAATAATATCATTGTGATTGCCAGTATGCGGAGTCGCCGCGCTACGATCTAGGTCAACAAGGTGAACGGTGCCCGGTACCTGTGCGGCGTCCATCTCCATGGTGCCGCTGTGAGTTCTTGACGTTTTGGACAGATCTGCTGCCATGACTATCCAATGTGCACTGCGGCCAATAGCAACGGCCAGAATCTGCGACGTGCGACAACGGCTGCGTGTCAGGCAGATTCGGCAGCAGATACTCCGTGCTCCGTAAACTCGAATGTTTCGTCCCAAGGTGGTTCGGTGGCTGCACGCTGAGGCGGTGGCGTGTGTCCGTGGTGGTGATGAGTCTTGCTCGGTAAGAGGATGAGAGTTTGCCGGGTGGATTTAAAGGGTTTGAGGAAGGCAACTGGAAGCCAGCACGGACGAGACATTGACGGCTGATTTCGGGAGGCTTTGGCCACTGGGCTAATTTGAACAAGACACCAGGTGATTCATCGTACGTGTGCTGATGCTCCGTCGAGAAGCCGCCGAGCCAACAACGAAAGTGTGCAGTGTCTGTGGCATGCGTTTGCGGTGTTTCTCCCAGCCACCGACATGGGCGGCCAACGCACTGGGGCGCGCAAACTAGCTGCGAGATTAGATGCACGGGCTGGAGATTGCGATGCTGCAATGGATGTCGTCGTTTGATGTCGAGCGGCTTCAAAGGTTTCAAGGTTGTGAGGGGTGGAGCAGAATGCGGGAGCGCTATCAAGAAGTCCCGTCATGTCATCTTGAATCTGGCACAAGAGTCTGGTCTGGCCAACGACTCCCACCATGTCGCCGGCACTGGGACGTTCCTTCCAGACCGGACCGGACTCTTCACCTTCCTCTGTGGTGGCGGATCTGCACGAGCCACCAACCTGGAACCTGGCTGGCGGAAGCCCTCCCATGTTGCCGGCTGCACGTGCCTTGATCAGTTGGGCCTTGGCTAGCTCAAATGTTGACATCGGGAGCCATGTTTCGCACCATGGTAAACACGCAAACGTCGACTGGAAAACTCCCACAGCCAGCCACTGACTGACTCTTTAGTTCCTGGTGGACGCTGACGAGTTGATAGCACGATATATTTTTCTTCCTCTCCTTCTCCTCCTTCTTGTGAGCTGATATCCCGGGCTCTTTGTCCACTTGCTTGCGCCAGGTTTTCGTCCCAAGGGCCCAGAAAGCAAATTGACTTCACCGCCGGAAACCAGGGCGACGATCGAGCAACGACCGACTGAAGACGACCAACACGAGCAACGGCAGGCTGCCCCTTGCCCCTTGCGCCCCTCTTCATGACCCTTGATATGGAACGTTCTTCTGAATGGCGGCTCAATGCACTGGCCGCTTGCGACGCACCCAACCCGCTTCCCCATGCTTGGAGGCTACTTTGGCGGCGCCAATGCGGGGGTTGGGGGGATAATTGGTGCAAATTGGCACCATAACGGCACCTGGGCTATAATTGATAAACGGCCCTGTCAATAAATGGCGTCCTGCAGCTCCAGAGTCTATTTTGCGCTTCATCACTCTCGTACGGGGCGCCCGGCTCGTTTAATTAATCGTCCTAAATACACCTTGATAACGCCCATGTATTAACTCGAAAGCCCGCGTTGGCCGAGTTTGACAGTGGAGCTGCGCGAGGTTGGAGGGTGACATGTGCATCATGAACTTGGGCTCGTATGGATAACGCTTCATTTGAGCAATTCCCCAAATCTATTCCCTGGACTTACCTAGAACAGTCGCAGCCTTGGTTGAATGCCCGCCTAGCGCACGTTTAGCTGGACGACCGTTTACAAATCACGAAACAGGAGGTCATGTTTTATGAACCATGGCGGAATGAGGCACACGATTGGTTCTCGTAGAATCGGACCGCTTCAGCAACGTGTGCGATTCACCCAGTGCCGTTTATCAAATGCCTGGCCTTGGATTGGCACCAATCGGCGAACCAAGAGCGAAGCGACCCCAGCAAACAAACAGCCTTGGCCTCAGTGGCTATCATGCTGATTCATGCGCCATCAATCAGCCAAGAGCCGTGGCTGTACGGCCGTCACTCGGTCGAAGGCTTTCCACTAGTTACTCGTAGTCCAACCTTGGCGCCTTGCATCTCTTCCAAGGCACAAGGGGGCCCCAACCAGATCCTTCCTAGGATGGGCATAGGATCAAAATGATGGGCAAGCTGTGCTGGTTGGGACGAACAGAGATGGATGTCCGAGCTTGATTCCTGACACAACATCAAATCAAGAAACGGCGTTGCACGAATGCTTTGCAAAGTTATTTCGACCTTCTCAGCCCTCCTACTGGTTTGGTTGTCTCTGCTCGGTTGCATCATTGTCACAGTCCCCGATTTTTGAACCACATTCCGAGACAAGTGTATCCCAAGTCTGCAACGTGAAACAAGGGCAACCCTTGTCAGATCCTGGAAACACATTTAGCCGTCCTGCAATATAGATGTTGCCTGCGTCCCGGCCTACTGTGTTTTATTGGTATAGCCGCCAAGTTGGTTAGATCAAGTGTTACACGCTAGTATATCAGAATATATCGACAGAATCCCACACTAGTTTGCAAGTTCGTCCGTCCTCTTGCCTTTATACCCCTTTTGACCCCATCTCAACACCGAAAGAAGCACAGTCGTTCTGATGTTTCAATACAGCGTTTTATATAATGTCTATTCTGACCTGAACCCGAGGCCAAGGTGCGAATTCCGGTTGGACTTTGGACACTTACGATTGCACGGCGACGGCACCCGCCATGGCTGAATCCATCACCCACACCGTCTACGCGGGTATCTTGACGACATTAATTCCAGCGTCAATACTACTCGGCCTACGGTTTTATGCGAGAAGAATTAAACACGCTCCGCTATGGTGGGACGATTATCTAGCCGTGCTGGCGCTGGTACGGCCTCAAGAAACGACAATCTGCCCTAGGCGGCATCTTGACTGACATGCTCTCAGGCGTCGGCAATTGCCTACGACATAGCCGCATTCTTTTGTATGCTGCGGCCTTTGTAACCCTCTTTTTCTTTTATGCTCGAAGGATGCTGGCTAACCAACGTGGACCGCAGTAATAACAAAGGGCCTCGGCCGACATCTTGGAGACCTCACCATTTCTCCTGGCGAAGCACGCTACTACCAAGCAATGGCACTGCAGATCCATGAACACACATATACTGTGGCCGTCACAGCTGCGCAGCTATCCTTGCTGGCGCTATTCTGGCGACTATTCAAATCGGTGACATGGGCAAAAATGACTATATTGGGCATGGCCGCGTTTGTGAGCGTTTGGTATATAGTGCGAGTATGACCATCTCCGAGACGTGCCAACCACGCTGGAAACAATGCGTTAACAAAGTGGTAATTAGTTGTTCATCGCCGTGTTCCAGTGTTACCCGCCTCGCTTTCTATGGGACAAGTCCATTGAGGGGACGTGTACCATTGATCCGTCCCGGTTCCTTTTTTGGTCCATTTCAGCACATCTTGTCATCGATGTTGCGCTCATGGTGTTGCCGGCAAGTGAGTAAACAGTCCCCCCGATGACTGCCAATGGGGAATCGTCTAATGGGTGCTTTTCTCGCACAGCGCAAATTAGCAGATTGTTTCTGCCCTGGCCGCAAAAACTGGCCATTGCTGTCATGTTCATGTTCAGCATCGTGTAAGCTTCCACGACCGAGTTTGCTTGGCTGATTTGGGCCGTCTGACTGTGTAGCAGTGTTGTCATTGCCGGCAGCATGACGATAGTCGTTTCGTCAAATTACGACTCGTACGACGACGACGTTTTGTGGAATTGCACACCCGCCTTGGTCTGGTCCGCGGTAGAGATTCACCTCAGCGTGATAGCGTGTAAGTAGACTCTTGACGATGCAACGACCAACTGCCGCAGCGCCAATCTGACCCGGTCTCTCCATCCCCAGGCTGCCTCCCCGTGATGAGGCCGGTTGTCCACGCTCTCGGAGGCTGGTGGGGACACAACTTCTCCTCTCGCAAAGAACCCAGCGCGCCGACGTACAATACCGTCAAACTCGGCCACGTCCATCGCTCAGCGGGGGTGACATATGGAAACGAGTCGACTTGCAATCTCGCCAATGGTGCAGACGGCAACCAGGCAGTGGTGGTGACGGATTCGGGACGAGTATTTGGACAGGGAGAAGGATCCGACACCGTCATAAGCACGGGCAAAGACAAGGAGCAGCTGGCATCATCTACCTCGACGGGAAGCACAGATGGGGCGATAATGGTGCAGTACGAAATCGACTTGAGTTTCTCTCGACAAGGTTCCCATGGCCAATGGAGAGAAGAATGAAGAACCATGTTACGAAATAATGCAGCGTCGTGCTGACACGGCACGCAGTAAAATAGGAAGATGGGTCGTCAGTGCCACTGCCATGCGTACTGTACCAAACGAGCCATCATGACAAGGCGGCAACGCATTTGGCGACGGGGGTACCTGAGGGTAAACGGACGATCCAAGCGCCGCGCCACCTTGGCCATTCCATGCCTACTTGTGCCAATATCACAAGACTTACTCCCTTGGGCAAGGAGACGTGTCCGACGTGGCCACATTCACCAACACCGCAACAAATTTACGATTGGGCGGGTAATACTAAACCTAATACACATAGTGGAAATAATGGCATGACGTCTCATCCCCATTCACGCGAAATTCGCCTTACAGATCCGAGACCTGTTCAACGCCTCAACCGGCTCGATATGCCACAACTAGTGCTGGCTGCTTTGCGATGGAACATTTTCCTGTATAGCTACAAACTATTCGCCAGTTCATGATGGACGGGTTGTTGGCAAGGATGGCACGGGGTATGTCTGCCATGTACAAGTAGTTCAGAGCTGGACCGCGAAAACAAGCGTCCAAAAGTTGACGTCATTCGATAGACGGGGCATCGGGGACGAAAGCATAGGTAGCTGCAAGTCGGTCCGTTCCACCAGGCCGCAACTAATAAGAAAAACAAGTCCCAGACGCGGCTCACAACCGTTGCATTCGTCTCCTGCGTAGCTCGTCTCTTTTGCCGTCCACATGTCCCGTACGCCCTGCTACCACATGGCCAACAACTCGGCTGCGCCAAGCGTACGGGCCGCCTCACTCGAGAGACCCGGGAACAAAGTCGACAACCATGGCCTTGGAAATAATACCATCCGCCGAGCTGATCCACTTGCTAATGAAGCCGTGATGGGCCTTGTCCTCCTTGACGTAAAAGTCCCTATCGGCCACCGAGTCGAACTCCATGACGAAGACGTGCGTGAAGCCATTCTGCCTGTCGTCAGTGTCTGGTCTACCGGAGGGGGGGGAGTGGACTTGGGGCGCCGCGCACGCTGAAGCCCTCGATGGACATGTCCTTGCCGCCTTGGGAGCGGGCAATGTACGGCTTTCCCGTGGAGGCGAGGACGCACTGGTCCTTGAGGGCGAGGACCTCGTCGCAGCACTGGGGGCGTTAGTGACGGAGTGAGGAAAACAGGGCGCGCAAGGTACCTGCTTCACGGACTGGGCGCTGGCGTCCGGCTTGAACTGGAACATGACGATGTGGTTGACGCCCATGATGACGATGTGGTCTGGTGTGATGAAGGGACGTTTGGTGTTTGGAGCGTTTGTGGTGAGTGCTCTTGATGGAAGTGACTCGGTGTGAAGCAGGTCGAAGGATTAATGAATTGATCAGACTTTGATGAACCCCGCTGCAGGGCGCGGGGCAACCGCCGTGCTTGGAAATCAATCAATACCTCGAGCGGCGGCACCGAATGCACTGGCGCCTTAAGTCCGGTGCTGACATTTACATGTATGCATGATTTTCTCTCAAGGATGGATTCGCCGTGCGATGTCGGCCGTTTTTGGTCCGTGGGCGTTCTTGCTTGCAAATTGGCTACGGCGGAATTGCTTACGTGCTACGTGTTCCACGGGCTATGCACTGGTGGCGAGGGTTCAGCATGAATTGATTGACTGATTATTTTGCAACCGACGCTTGTACTTTCAACCTTCAATGTTGCGTCTTGTTCTTCTGGTAAGCGACCTTTTGAAACTCCCGAATGGCATCCGTCGCGCCGGCATCACCCGGCGGGAGCAGCTGCGTCACAAACAGCCCACAGAGCCCGTTCGCTCGGTCGATAAACTGTCAACAACGCCCGCGTTAGCATTCTATGCATCAATGTGTGCTGGTAGTTTCGCAAGTCTCGCCACGTACCCAGAACAAATTCGGCGCACCGCTCCACGTGAGCGTGTTGGCGCCCCTCGCGTAGGGCGCACCATGGCCAGCCTTCTCGATCAGCAACCCCCCGAGCCCCCAGTCGTACTCGTCGCCGGGGTAGTAGTCGCCGACGGCCCACGCCGACCCCTCGAGGGACTGCTTCAGGGCGGCCTTGCTCGCGGGCGACAGCTGCCCGCGGAACATGGCGTCCGCCGTCTGCGGCCGCAGCAGCCGCCCGTCGTTGGCGAGCAGCGAGTGCAGCAGCTTCAGGACGTCGTCGGCCCTGCCGTGGCCGCCCTGCCCGCCGAAGCACGCCTCCACGCCGGCGTTGAGGTCGAGCCCGCCCGGCACCGGTGTCAGCTTGTCCGGCCCTTCCCGCGCCCGGGACGCCATGCCCGCGAGTCCCTGCGCGCCGGGGAAGAAGGTGAACGTGCCCGAGGCCCCGAGCGGCTTCCAGATGTGCTGGGCGAAGTAGTCCTCCAGCGACTGGCCGCTGAGCTGTTCGACGAGCCGGCCGGCCCAGTCGATGCCGGCGCCGTACGCCCACCCCTCGCCGGGCTGGTACAGCAGCGGGACGCCGAAGCGAGACTCGACGGTAGGCCCGTGGTTGGGCGGCGTGCCGTGGAAGCGGTGGTACTGGCGAAGCTTCTCGCCCGCGTCTAGGAAGGTGTATCCGGCGCCGGACGAGTGCGTCAGCAGGTGCCGGAGGGTGATGGGGTTCTTGCGGTCTTGTAGCACGGGCTGGCCCTGGTCGTCGAACCCCGAGACGATCTTTTGCCGGCACAGGACGGGGAGCAGTTCGGCCACGTCGTCGTCTAGCTGGATGAGGCCGCGCTCCACGAGCTGGAGGGCGGCGACCGTCGTGGCCAGCTTGGTGATGGAAGCTAGAGTGAAGATGGTGTTGGCGTCGATGGGGTCCGGGTCTGCGGCGGCGATGGATTTCGGCCCCAGATAGGTCGAAAGCACGTCCGAGTCTGGCCTCGTCAGCTATGTCCATGTGCGGCGTGTCGGGGTTCTCATACTGTCGAGACGCCTGGCGAGAAGCGCCACGCAGGGCAGGATGCCGCCGCTGATGGCGGACTCGAAGGGCTGCGTGTGGTCCATTTTCCGGCTTGTATGATTGTGTCGGGTGGGCAGATGGCAAGTTCGACAGGTATCAATTGATGGGCTCGGGTTGAGAGCCGCAGGCGTCAGACTTACAGCTGCCTCTCGACGCAGATATACCCGGCCCACACCCGCCGGGTCATTTGTAATGCGGCGTCGGCCGCGACGGGAGAGGGGTTTCGGAAGCGGAGAGATGCAGCCGATCGGCATATGACGCTGCTTGGCATCCTGTTTCTCCGTGGGGGAGCTTGGGGGGATTCCCGAGGGCGCTGACTGCCTTGCATTGATTCTCATTGTTGGATTTCCGCCAGCGCCGTGCAAGCATGCCATGCTGCCGGATGGAGTTTCGAGGCCTGTAACAAATCCATGGTGCAGACTGGAGCTTTTCGTCAAAGGCGCCCGCGAGATTGGCTGCTGCTTCGGTGCGAAAGACGTCGGTGGGACATGGTCATCTGAGATGTCCTCCTCGGACGAGACGACTTCCGATGGCGACACGGCAGAGCCCGGCCGACATGACAATGGTTATTGCTGGGCGTTAGCATTGCACGTCATGCTTAGGCATCTTATACTATCATAATAATAGCATCGATCAAAATGTTGCCAAACTTTAGTGTCTCCTCATGCATTTCCATGTTGAATAATTGGGGCCATTCATTGCAAGCTATTCCACCATAGACGGCTTTGGCACCATTCATGTGAAATGAAAGATGCACCGGCCAAGAAAATAGAGATAGAAATTCGCTGTGACTCTGGTCGCTGGATATCTGGATGAATTATCTATTTAATGCTTTTAGTCTCATGATTCTACACTTGACATGTTAATGTACCGGACTGCCGTACAGACCCGACGAGTTTGAAGGGGGCCAATGTGCCCGAGAGACCGGGCAGTAGCATGTCGTCCCATCCGTTTAACCATTAGAAGACTCTCGGCGTGGCACTCTGAGTCCAGTGCGACAGAGTAAGCCATTTGGAAACCAAGTTTCCTTGTAGTTCTTGAAAAGACGGCTGCACCTTGGACGCGGAAGAGCAGTATGCGGAAGACGAGACTCGGGCTCTCTTGGTCGTGTTCTCAAGGTGTACAATGCTTAGCTGATTGTTGAAAAGCGCCATAGACGCAGAGAGTTGGATCCATGGGATGACAAGCTATAGCTGTTTTGCGAGCCCTCCCTTCCGCTTGAGTGTGGTGCTGTTCCAAAAGTCCTCGGTATATGACCTGTCCTTCACTCCGGGAATCAAGACCCTCGTTGCCCGATTCACAGAGGACTTTTCCCATTCATCGCTGCAGAATTCGGTTCTGTACCGTGCGAAATGTGTCCGAATGACACAACTCCGTCTCGCACGAGCATTTTGCGAGCTTGGCGGCAACCAAGCGTTTCCGTGCACCACACACCATCACCCCCTTGCATATACAGTCTGGTCTGGTGTCTCTCGAAAACCTCATCGAGAGAAATCCTAATCCCAATCATGGGCCACCCGCCACTGGTCTTCTAGCTTCAGCTTACCCCCCTCGATCAACGCGCAGTCCTTATGCCCCCATTTTTCCTCATATATCTGCCCCCCAACGGCCGTCAGCATATCAAACGCCCTCTGCACCCCGCGCGAAGAATAATAAAACGGCTCGCCCTCGCCGCCCCTCTGCGACGGCTGCCACGTGTTTCGCCCCCGGTCGCCCTTTTTATATTCCACCATCCTGTCCACCACCGCCTGCAGCCTGCGCCAGTACTCGACGTGCTCGGGATCCCCCCCTTCGCGAGCGGGCTCCCCGCCCCTCGAGTCCTTCCCGTCCTGCTCTGCCGCCGGGGCCGTCTTCTCCGGAGGATTCGGATCCCGATAGTCCAGCTCGGCGGCCGGCTCGCGGTACAGCGCGCGCAAATCTTTCAGAACGGTGTTGACGTCGCTGATGACGCCGACGTCCCTCGCGTCCAGGGTCCAGTTGTGCATCAGCAGGCGCTGGTGCATGTCGCAGTCGGTGATGTAGTACGGGATATACGTGTCCCACCCGCCGACCTCCTCGTACGCCGCGCGGTTGACGAGCGTGAGGTGGTCGTAGGCGAAGAACCGCGTTCCCCAGCGCTCCCCCGAGTGCAGCGTGGTGTTGAGCTCGGCGAGGCAGCTTTCGTAAATGGTTCTGTAGCCGTGCTCGCCTGCTTTCGGCAGCCCGTTGTGGCCGCCTTCGTGCGAGGAGACAATCACGTCCATGTGGGACCAGAAGTAGTACGGCCACTCGCGCTCCTGCGAAAGATGCATGTAGTAATTTTGCAGTTGGGCAAAATTCAAAAGCACGGGCGTCTGGATAATGTTGACGCCTAGGCTCTTCAAGCTCTTGTAGTTGAGGTAGAAGGGGTTCTGGAGCGAGAGCCGGCCCCGGGGGTTTGCCCACTGCGTGCCCGTGTTTTCAATCACGTAGATTTGCGACGCGGGCCAGCCTGCCGTGATGTAGGACACGACGGCTTGAACGAGGAGCGGCCACCCGCGCGTGAAGCCGATGAATAGCGGCGGCGCATACGGGAGTTGGTACTTTTTGTGTAGATTCTTCTCGGGGACGTTCCACCTGGGAATAGAGGGCGGCGGCGATGTCGCGAGGGATATGAAGGGGTCGACCACGGGAGGAGGGACGTATTCGGGCGCGGGTAGGTATTTTGGACCGGGCGGCTTGGCTTCTTTTGCGGGATCTTTTTTGCCCTGTTGGTATTGCTTGAATTTGTTGACTTGTTCGCGAATCACGACGTGGGATCGATCCGTGGAGAGAAGGACAACAGAGAAGGACAACAGCGAGGGCGGTAAGGATGAGGCCCGGGATTATATACCGGCGGCCTTGTATGGCGACCATGGTGAGAGTCGCGAGTTCTCGCGATGTTGTCTAAAGAGCGTGGTTGCTTTGCTGGGCTGATGGAAATACTGACTTGGAGGTCAAGATTTCGACTATTCGCACAAGAGATGGATGTGCATACGCAAGAGGCGGAAACTCTTCGTTTTGAGAGCGTAATATCAATTGTTTCTGGGCCAGCCATAGAAATGTAGCTCCAACCGCCCGGTGCTGGGAGGATGAAAAGAAGCAAAGGGATCAATGGATCAAGGGGTCGGGGGGATCGGAGGGGATTGGGGGATCAGGGGCAATGCGCCGCCACCCAAAAGCAAGACATGAAGATCAATCAACATCTGCGGCGAGACACAGGGTTGCCCTGCAAGGCGACATGTCGGTGTTGGATGGCCAAGGGAGGCCTTGGGGAATGTTTGTGGAGCATAGCTGCAAAAACGACCAGGCGTTAAACTATAATAGATGGCCAGGTTTTAAACATGTTTCTGATGTAAAAGGCTGGTTCACAACATGACAGGAGTAGGCATGATAAAGTCATGGATAGTAGTACTCCATACACGCAACCTATATGTAAAGACTTCTTACAGAAAAATTACAGCCAATGCAATTCTGTTTTGAATCCTACATCTCCTTTCCGGTGTCCAGGATTAGCACATGGTTTCCATCTTGTTGCGCCACGTTTCGGCTCCTCGTATAGCGAGTCAAGTTTGACAATGACTGGCCACGTTTCTTCAACGCATGTGCAGGCAGAGCCACAAGACCCATCCAGAACTTAAAGAATCCGGCTAGCGAACAACGTGGTTGTACTCGCTCCGGCCAGTCCCTAGTGTCTGGCTATGCCCTTGATCTCATCTTGAGAGCTTGTCACAGGCCACTGACGCCATCCGCCTTGCGGTTCAACCCGTACCAAGATTGAGGTAGGGGCTTGGATGGCCACGTCACCCTGGTCCCCGGGTTTCAAACCAATACCAAAGCGTCTCCGGGGTAGAGGTTTGTCCATCAAGGCGGATCCGACCGCCTATTTCAAGACGGCTCCTCGTGCGACGGTTTCGTCTGTAGAGCCATCAATCAGCCATCTGGTCCCTCACCACGGTCCGACTTTGCCGTCGCAACCTTATTAATAGCGAGGTTATTTCCGTTTAGGACGTGTGAGTCGAGACGCTTAGTAGGGGCGAATAAACTTGTGGGACCGACCTTAGATGCCGCTAATTAACTTTCTCTGCAGCACGTCAGAGTCGACAAGATGTTGTACTTATCCGTTGATATGTTGAGCGTGATTGCACGGTTGGGAAGTCATTAATCTAGCGGGCGGACCCCAAGGGTAACCAGCTCGACTAGCCAAAGACTAAACATGTATGCCCAAGTGATATTCCAAGTCCAATTTAGCAGAGAGCGTGTGTATGCTTGTCGTACTCAAGGGCTGGTAAATATAGTCGTGAGCTGGTATGCGGCAGCTCATGCTTAGTCGAACAGACAAGCAGTACAAGAAGAACATCGTTCAGCTACTTCTGACAGCTTGATTTTGAAGCTCCTTGTAGCCCGACTTCTAGCCCTGTGCAGCCTGTTTTTCAACCCTTCAAAATAACCCAAATCATCAGTTGCGCCGTTTTGAGCAGTGATGCTCGGTGTCATTTTGAAGGGTTGAAAAACAGGCTTCAAAGAGCTAGAAGTTAGGCCGCAGAGGACTTCAAAACCGGGTTGCAGAGAGGGCTTTACAATCGAAGGTTTTGGGGAGCAAGGTTCGAAAGAGGGGTTAGGCATCATTTTTGTAGTGTAATTTGGTGTAACGATTGCCTTCGGAATGCCACTTTGAGAAAATGCGACGAGGGCTTAATAGGGCTCGGAACGTTAAAAGGTTTAAATACAAAGATAATATCAAAGATTGTCAAAGATCCTTGGTTTTTTAAGAGGACAAAAGGAAATAATAACTATTATTTATATAAGATAAAAATACATGTGCTTAAGGCTCTTACCTGGGCACGTGTTTAATCTGTGTAACCAATAGGTCCTTTGTCGGTGAAGCCCCTTTATTGGGCTTCGCGAACCGTTAGGCCTCTTCCGTGTAACAGAAAACAAGAGCTCTGTGTAACACCCGTTGGATTGTGTAACAGGCAGGACTTTTAAATTGCACCTCCGTACGGAGTATAAGACATTGACAAATCAGGAAATTTTCTCAAGGTCTATAACTGGCAGCAGTAGAAGTGTATTCACCTGTATGATAAATGGTTTCCTAGAAGCAATAATATAGGCAAATTAGGAAAACGAGCTATATTATGCACCTGTTGCAAAGGGTCGTATATCTAGGATCCGGCGGTCAGTAAGTAGTGGGATTAATAAAGGGCTGGAGAGGGAATTGCGTTGTCGAGATTTTATATACTCTTACAAAGCATTATATACTAATACAGTATATCAATTAATGAGAAGTATATAGAGGAATTTGTCGAAGTGGTGGAGTATTTATTAGACTTATACGATACTAAAACGCACCCCGCAGCCTCTAATTGTGAGAAGGATGCCTCATACCTTGGCTGTTCAGACATGCGGACCTATATGCAAGAATTCCGGATATCTCGCTTTCTCTGAGATTGGGATCGGGACGATAAAAATGGATCGTCACGCCGGCATCAGAGTCAGATGTTTGATAGGGCTAGATTGAATGCATTATCATAACACCTGGCTTTGGTAGTACTCGAGAGATGCATGCTGTTCTTGAACGTGTTGCGTCTGGTAAAACTTTATTATTCACAAATTCACTGCATTTAACTTGTAACAGCCGCCGAAGCCATAGCCCGGCTCACTTGACGTGTTTCCACACCTTCAATCCTATCAGCTTTCTGGAACTTTACACCGACATGGCGCAAACTGCGAGAGCCTGTTCCTTTCTTGGTAGCCCGTGGGCGTTAGATGGCGTCATACCGATCCCGTTCAATTCCGTGTCTGAAACAGACAGTGATGTCAAAGTGATGGACGTCCAGCATCCTGTCTCGGCGGTTGTGGCGTCCATGGTTAACTTTTGGTTCCTCGCCCTCCGTTCCAGTCAGATGTATACCGACCGACTCACAATGTCAATGTCACCCTTCTTACAACGAACCGTCCCTCTTCAATAACGAGTTCGCCGGACAAATTGACGTAGGATCTCGGCCGGGCCATCGGGAAGGAATCTCGGAGTTTTACACAAGTGATGTGTTACTCACCAGTCGCAGGCTGGGCCGGCTCTAGTTAATAGTCGGAGCGCTATGGATGATACGAGGTGTTGACGAGCAGTGCAAGTGAACTACTCACAACGATCAATCGATGCAACACTAGTTTGTCCAGGCATCGCGTAAACTTCAAGCGTATAGCGATTCCTTGGTTACACTCCCATGACCTATGACCAACGTAACATTCAACTGCTCAGATCGACTGCCAGTGTCTCGTCTCTGCTCACATAAACCCCGTTAGGTTCATCGGGGAGCCCTAGCCGTTACATGCTGGCTTAAATTCAATTTCCGCAGCGGCGGAGCTAACAGAATTCTTGAGACTGTTCGGGACCATCTATTCACCGTATGTGGAAAGGCTATCGGCAGGCGCATGTAACGGTCCTAGCTGAGTATATTAAAAACTAGCTAGGCGACTACAACGAGGATCGCAACGCCAAAGAGGGGAGGGAAAGCTCTTGAGCTGCTGAGCTCGATGCCTGAGTAACTTCCCTTATCGGTGTGTCGCGGCCGACAGCCCGGAGCTAAAGGCGAAAGTGTACGCCGAGCTATATCGGGCTTAGCCTGTTACCGTACAAGCCAAAAAATATATTTCTTTTTGTATACTGAGTTTAATATACTTGACGTATATAAAAGTCAAGACAAAGAATATAAGCTTTTGCTATTATAGTGTGGAGTAAGAAAATGCAAAGTTTAATGCTATAGAGTTTATTCTAATTGAAGAGGCGTCGTAATTGAGACGCATTTTAGCATGCTTGTAAAATTAAATTTATAGTGGCTTTTTTCGATCCACTACGCAGTTACACAGTATTTACTTGTAGGATGAGATGGTTCTGGCCTTATGTTTGTATCTCGTTTTTTGACTACTTCTACGTACATGAAAACAGTGTCCAGAACTATTCTACGTGACGCTTTTAGCCTGTATACTTGGCAACATCTCGAGCACTTTAGTTTTATAGTTTACAGTTAAACTTTAAGACTAGTTTTTGAGTTATAGTCAGAGTTGCAATCCACTCCACT
>NW_011942193.1:230709-274775 GCF_000187425.2 Metarhizium robertsii ARSEF 23 | reverse complement strand
GTGGAGTGGATTGCAACTCTGGTTATAGTAGAAACTTCTAAGTTTGTAGTAGTTACTTTAATGGCTTATTTTAAATTCTAACATATTTCACTTATACTACAACTTGGAGATTATCCTTAACAAAGTACGCGCTTGTAAGTAGGAGACTAGTCAAATATAAATATCTGTCTAATCTCCTTGTACTATTCTTCAACGTCTTTCTGTAACTTCTACTCGTCCATCTTACAATACCTTACAGATCTCAAACTATCTAATTAACCAAAATGCTCTTCGCAAACTTGCTCGTCCTTGCAACTGCCGCTCTGGGCGCCGTCATTAAATACGACGGCGCTGAATACGACGACGGTCAATACGACGATCAATTCCTCATCGGGCCGCCAGTAGGTCGTCTTACCCCTATACAAAATAACCTTGGTCTCACATAATGCAGGCTGAGCTCTCTCATGAAGAGAATTGCCATCAGCCAGACATCAGGGTTTGGCGAAACGAGGAGTGTGTCCAGCTCTCTCCTAGTGCGCCGCCTCCTTTGTAAGCATGGAGATCCTCGTTGCCCCTTTTTATTCTATTTTACTAAGACGGTGAATACAGCCCTTACAAGTCGATTCGAGTCAACTCACGAAAGTGCACGCTGTATCAGTAGGTCCCTTGCTTCGCGCTCGGTATTTGTGCAACGAAGACTAACATGGCATAGGGATAACAAGTGCCAGACTCGGATTGGCCGCGTCCGGCATACCCCATGCCAAAATATTCCACCTTTTGTCAGATTCAGCTCTATCAGGTGCTCAAACAGAGATTAATTGAAATGCAGAGGATGATGGGATGTAATTCTCGCAGGGAAGCCAAGGGAGTGGCCGATTTCCTGAGACGCTTTGGTACAGGTTTTTCTCCCCTACAAGTACATATCCTTGGGGTTTTCCCTGTACTGTCATGCAAATGCAGAGGCTTGGTTTTTGAGTCAGGGTATGTATCTCTTGACTTGTGATAATGTCACATACATCATGTCATGCGCTTGAGAAGTGAAAGTGAATCTGTGTGATTTCTACGTGTAATCCCTCTGTCCCGCTGAACTCATCTCCCAACCCCTAGGACTTGAACGTCAGGGCAACCTGAGCCAGTTCTCTCTTTGCCGAAGGCGCAGTGTGAGGGAGGACGTGTATTAGTGTCAATGTGAATTAACACGCAGCCTTCCGCGGCTACAGGGGATGAGAGCGGATGTCCCTTTGAGGCGTGTAAGCGACATGAAGTAGTGTCACCAGTAGGCTTACTACTACAAAGAATATTTTTACAAAGAATATTCACGAGCGTGTTTACTCTGCTTAAATAGTACAATCTTTTAACATTTTTTATAGCACTTTATGTTCCTTTAGACTAGCTAAAAGAAGACATGAACAAAGTTTACTCTTAAGGTAAAACGAGCATCTCGTAGACAAAGCAGTACATGGTCATTTCTTAAGGACAAGATCAAGCCACTATTATCCATGTTACGCCAATATAACCCCCTTTCCCCCTAGTTTTGAGATATAAAGACAATACGACTCCTCGCCTATCCATCCAGTATTATTTAAAGTCTCCCCCACAGGCTTGTCTCTCTGACTCGAGCTAGCTATGTCCTAAAGTGGGGCCGTTCCCTTGCACGATATTGTTCAGTCACAACATTACTTGTCACCGGCAAGTGGCAGCAGGCAATCAAAATACTGCTGCCTGGGACAAGGCAAGGGTCTGCGGCTGCAGGCGCAACCAACCAGAGACACAGAGGCTACACCCCAAGATGGCAGCAGACTAGTGAAGGAGGTGTTGTCAATATGGACATTGGCCCGGGCTTCCTGTGAGCATTTGCTTTGGTAGAGAATTTGCCAACTGATCAGCTTGAGCAATGTTTAAAGAACAGATCTACAAGGTCTTCCAATTTTCGCCCCCAAAAGTCCAAGCTGATTTGCTTGCAGCAACCGCGTCCATGGATGATCTCGACGTCATCTCCAAGCTCATGCCCTACCCTATACGTAGCCTCGTACAGAAAGATGAGCTCGCTTTTGTGATTCCCGTTTCAGTGGAGAGGGAGGAGTTCAAGTTCTACATTTTGAATGATCTACATAAGATGATTGATAATATGAAGGCTGTGGTTTTCTGCAATTCTCCTCGCATAGGCGACTTGCTTACTGAGAAGACAAATATCTGGAGTGTAGAGTTTCTCACGTGCTCGGTGCATGGCGCCGACTTGGCAAAACACAATCACGGCAGAAATACATTTAAATACTTTTCATCTTTCACTGCGTACTTACTACACCATCAACGGGCTCCAGTAATTAACCGTTACCTCCCCACCAACCGTGGCAACTATTCTATGATATCGATTGTGGCGGTCGCAGCGGTGCCGCCATCAACCTCGTTACTAGTGACGATGCGCTGCGTCACATATGTACTTTTCGGATATGTTTCTGGATATAACTGCCAGCGACTACTCGTGAGAGCTTGGTGCGCCAGCCTTGAGATGAACATTGAACCGATTGACCAAGCCCGGGGGCGGGGGGGGGGGGGGGGGGGCATTGAATAGAAACTCACAGTGGGGAAGTTACGAGTAAGCCTTTGGCTATTAAGGGGGAGGCGTAGCCGTGTGAGCTGGGAGGCGCAGAGATCAGACCGAGTAAGTAGCCAGCCTGCTTGGCAACTACATAGTCGACACGAGTCAAAACAAGAATGGTGGAGGCGAAATAGTGGACAACATGGCTGAAGGAGAGGCAGCCCATTCGCCTAAAGGTCGCATGTCGTTGATGACAGGTCGATGAAAAAAATTACACAAGAGTCGCCAACTGCTGCCCCAAGGGCCTCGTCATGTGGCATGTTTCGGCATCTGGAAAACCTAGCCCACGGCCCGCAATGCTGGGTTATGGCGTCGATACCATGTGGACATGTTGGCTGGCACTGCCCACATCGATCCACCAGACTCGAAATATGATGCCAACTGACGACGCTGCGAGCAAGCGAGCCCCGTGGAGGCTCATAGTTCCTATTGCAATATAGGCTGATAAATGATGGATCCGCAACGTATGAACTCGGGCATTTTGAGCGGTCGACCTTGGCAAATGTCACGACTTCACTGGCATTGCCAAAGCTAGCTGACGTTGGCCATTACGTATGTATGTATTTATGTAGGGGTGTAAGTGGACGCGATGACGGGTTTCCGAAGCATCTGCGGACTCTGCCAATCGAAACAAAGGCTGTTGAGTAGGTGAGATGATTAGCATTACAAGTATGACTCTAAAAGCGGTTGTGCCTGTGGGCTTTATTCAATTAGATTTATGCCCACCCCAAGCCCGAGTTCATGTCTCAGTACATATGCTGACTTGAAACAACTGCCAGCATGTGGAATGAAGCCGTCAGCAGGGCCTCTCGCCCATACCTAGAAGGCGTACCATGTTCCTTCTGTAGCGTTTCTTTGAGAGTATCCAAAAAGCCCGTAAAGTTCGTAAAGTTGTGTAGCCTATCGTCTTCGTTTCTGACCACAGCGTCGTAATCGGCCGGGTAGGGTCGCACGCACGCACGATCGGGAATGGAGAAAGGAAGCAGATCGGTCGCAAGGGTTCACAGATGGCGCCTGAACCACGGGGTAGCAGCACTTGAGGTTACTTTTGGCAAATCCCCATGCTTTATGTACACATGTAATGTAAAGCTAAACTACACCGCTTACTCAAGTTGCTTTTATCTACTATACACTTTGAACTTTTCTTGTCCTGCTTTAGTAGGCCCATCCAGCACTCCTTCAGCCAACGCCACGCAAGGCACAAAAAAAGAAACAAGCTCAAGGCTCCCCCCAAACACCAACTCACTCTCCATTTAATCCCCTAGCCATCTTGTGACGATAGCCGCCGCAAGAAGCTTCATTTACGCCTTGTAACCAGCGTAGTGGGGATAGGTAGGCCAGCCCCAAGGCACAGCCTTCTGCATCAGCTGGTGATCCAAGCCCTCGGTGCCATTGTTCATGTACATGAACTTGGTATAAGGGACGTCGGCATGGTAGGAGAATTTTGTTCCGGCAGGGATGAACGCGACGTCGCCGTGGAGCAAGGCAACGGACTCGTATCCGTCCACGGCAAGAATAAGATGGCCGTCTTCCATCTGCAGGGCAAAGTGGTGCGGCAGAGTGGTCGTGGTTACCGTCTCGTTATCAAGCTTGGGGGACAGAATAACAGTGCCCATGGTGAAGTCCTTTTCGGTATTCTTGTCGGCAAACGGCTGGACAATCTTGTATCCGTTCTCCGCGTTGAGGAACTTGGGGCCGTAGTCCTTGGCGATGGCATAGGGCTCGCCGTACTTGCTCGGCAGCTCGTTGGGGCCGTTGTGCCAGTTGAGGCGGCTGTCGCCGGCGGTGCCGTTGACAAAGTCGCGTCGCGGCACAAAGTTGTCGTGCAGGTACAGGTCCAGCGAGTTGAGGCTGGCGATGGCCTCGGGCGAGAGCGTGCCCGCAAACGGTGACTCGTCAAAGGCGGTGGCGAGATAGGGCGCCGAGACGCTCGAGTTGTACTTGCCCTCGCCGTAGAAGACGTCAAACAGGTGCTCGAAGCCCGCGGGATGGAAGACGTGGGTTAGCTGCGCATCGGGATCGACGAGCTGGAACGTGTGGATGGTGCCCGTCGGCAGACTGGCGTAGTCGCCCGGGGTGGCTTGTCGCGCCTCTTGCTCCCCCTCGGATGTGTTCTTCTGGGCCCAGAACTGGACGCGTCCCCTGGCGCAGTAGAGATGTTCGTGGACGTTGTGGTGGTCGTGGTAACGCGCCGAGACGTTGTTGTTGAACTGGCCGTTGTGCTGGATCATGGAGAAGGCGCCGCCGCTTGAGTTGGTGGTGATGGCGAAGCGCAACACCTCGGCCTGTGAGAGCATGATGGAGCGTCCCCTGTATTTGGGGAGCACGTAGGGGCGCACAAAGTCGGGGGCCTGGCTCACGACCATGTTCTGAGGCGAGGCGGCTGCTCCTCCTGATCCCGGTGCGCAGGCGCCTTCAATGGTGGCGGCGGCCAGCGCGAAAACGAGAGCCTGTGTAAATCCCATGGTGGCGAACGAGGTAAGTAGTCAATGGCAGAAAGGAGTGGACGGCAAAGGATGGATGGCCTGTGACGATTCCCAGCCAGAGCCGCGGGATTCCCGGGCAATATATACAATAGATTGGTGTCGTGATGGCATCAAGACCAATACCCACAGATCGGACATCCCATCCCATCCCGGCCGAGAAGCACCAGGCGCTTCCGCTTCGCGTAGGCCACGGTCCCCGTTGATTGGAGACGCTCTCAATAACAGGCGATAGACGCCGCATGAAGCATAATTCCCCAGCGGTTCCATCTGGTCTAGCCAGGGTCCTGCTCTTAGGCATTGTCAATGCAACCCACACGCGCGTCACTGCAATTTCTACCTGCCAAGACGGGTAGCATGTTGTACATGAATCGCTTGCGTCTCCCTGCAAGCTGTGAGGAGGACCTTGGCTCGTATGATGGCCGACCAAGCGGCTTGTTCACGACCTGGCCCGTGTCTGCTGCTTCACCCACGGCGACTGGGACGGGGCCGTCTTGTGCTGGGATCAATTGATCCATTGAGGAGGCTGTTGAGCTTGACGTCTGGTGCTTTGTCGGGCGGCCTGCTTGACTTGATACTTGACTCCATGTCATGACTAGCCAGTGGGCTCAGAGCCTGTCCAACTTGGCCCCGTTCCCGCCTGCTTAGAAATGCGTTTTGACTCGGAAGCTGGTGAATGAAGGGGGGCTATCGAACTGAGAATGTCAGCATTGAATTGGAAGCGGGCGACAAGGTGTGAACAGGCACGGCTCCGACTGGCTTTTGTGCGAAGTGGTTGAGGATATCGTCACCTGTCATATCGCGCTAGCCGCGAGGACAGAGCTTTGTTGAGAGGAATCGTATCCTGTTTTTCATGCTATTTACTCCTAGTGACTAAAGGCCACGAGAGAAATGGCCCTTTGTTATTGTTCCAAGTGATTGCGACTGAAACGTCTATCCCTTCTAGAAGCTGAATCTACAAGGAACCCTTGGGTCGTCGGAAATTACGAACATCTGGGGCCTTGCCTCTTAAAAAACTACCGAATTAGAATGGTTCAATATGACGGTTCAAGCTTCGACCAGCGTCCATAAGATGGTGAGACAATGCAAAATACTACCCCGACTATACTCCGAAGGGAAATAGCTCGGGTTCCTCTGTTGCTCATCGTCTTGGATCATGTACTGCTTGTTGGCACAGATGCAAGGCATCCCGTGTCCCCATTTTTCTTGATAAATGCAATCAGAAGGCCAGCTTAGTCCAATAACCCTGTAGGACTTTAGCCGGTCCCTCGACTCATGGCAAATGATGGCGTTGTTTCATCTGAAGTTGGCGTGAAAGATGTGTTCTGCTTACCAAGAATCTTTTCTGGTCGAGGTGAAAAGAAAAAAGAACCTGAGATATTCCGTAATCGATTCTTGACTATAATAAATTGTAAAGGAAAGACCCGAGTGGCGTGACAACCAATGTGCTCCTAGGCCGATCAGTGTCGACCCAGCTCACCCATCACAATCTCCTACCTCATTCAAATAGGCATAAAAGCCCCAAGACATGCGTCAGCTACCTTGGTCGATAAGAAGACATCCCTAGGACATAATGACTTATACGGCTCTAACAGAAAACAAAGGCCATCGCTTACAACTCGGAGACTAGGAGAGATGTTTTGTGCCACGTTTAGACTGTTGAAAGAATCCCCAAGTTTATTCACTCTACAGAAGAGTCACAAAAAGAAGGCAGTCCAACTTCACGGCAATTAGGACCCTGTATGTTCCATTGAAAAGCTTCTCGGTACTCCGCTAAGGTAATATAGACGATTTATTATGACGTACAACGTTTCTCTGTTAGATTGTTGTTAGTTGGAGGACCGGCTCATCATATCTTTGCATTATTTGAACCATGCCACTATTCATGTGCTCCTCCACATCAAAATGTCAACTGGTTCGCTTCACAACGCATCTACACGGGCACAACAACCTACGAGGCACGCGCCATCTTGCCTACTTGCATTTTTCCCTGTACACATGGACACATTCCCTGTCCTCGCCACAGCTGCTGCGTGTGTCGTTTCGCAAGACACTTGCTCTGTCCTAAAAAAGAGACATACTTGACTTTTCCTTGTTCACCTCTCTCAGGTCTGGTCGCTAGGACCGAATATAAGTGATATTAAAGCTTTCCCGACGACAAAATTACCCTGCGATAAGCAGAGCCTTCTGTCCGAGATAATAACGAAGTATAGCAAAATCACGCCGTGGCCCAACTATTGTGGATCGTCAAATCATTTTGCACAAGCATAAAATGACACAGATGTAATCGTTGAATACCATATTGTCTGTATACATGTTTCGAGGTATACTAGGTCAATCACCACGTCCACGGCTACACGACCGGCATCTCATCCCGTCTCTTCATCAAGAGCTTCGTGTAGATATTCATAAACGGAAACTCATGAATATGCCCATTTGTCGGCCTCGCCTTCCCATCGGGATACTTGATGTCATAGCGCAGCAAAAGCGTAGCAACAATCATCTTCATCATGTCGGAAGCCATGAAACGCCCCGGACAAGCCCATTTGCCATAACCAAAATGCAAGTGAATCTTGTCCGTGGTAGCGTACTGGTGCTTGTTTTCCTGGCCGGGGTCCCGGCGGCGCTGCTCGTAGTAGCGAAGCCCGTTGAACGATTGGGCGTCCTCCAGCACCGTCGGATCGCTGGAGATGGAGTGCGGCGGGATGCAGAGCTGCGTGCCGTACGGGACGTGGGTGCCGTCTTGGAGAGTGATGCCGGCGGGCGCTTTGACGACGCGAAGAAATCCCACTAGTGGCAGGCTGTGTTAGCATTCGAGTCGTGGTGGTCATACAGGGCTTGGAAAGACATACACAGTGAAAGGGGGTTATGCCGCTGAGATCTACAATATCATCTGTTAGCTTCTAGCATGGGTTTAAAAGGCGCCGTAATGGCAGGTAGGGGGACTGCTGACTCTCGCATGAAGCTGTCCATTTTGCGTAAACCCGACAAGGACTGCTTTGTGAAACGCATCTCAGTCTTTTGCAGCGTCGTTTGAGCCTCTTCACGTAGCAAGTCGATGTACTCGGGGCGAGAGACGAGGTCAAAAATCACATGGGATCCAGATGCCGCCGTGCTGTGGCCGGCGATGGCAGTCATGGTGATCATCAGTTCCGCCAGAGTATCGGGTTGGCCCTCTTCGTCGTCGGGATTCGTCATTTCTACCATGGATTGCAGCAAGTCGTTGGGTTTCATATAGTCGACACCGCTGGTTTCGAGGTCTCGCCGACGTTCGACCTCGGGTATGAGCACCTTTTTTCCTGCGCGGAGATGGGCCTTGTATTTCCAAGAAAATGGGAGGCAAAGGTCCAGAAGCGGTCGCATAAAGCAAGGAACGGACCTCATGGCGATTTGTGTTATCGTTACTGTCCACCGAACCGGGTCAGCACAGCGCATTTGCCGCTTGGTTATATAGAAACCTTACCATTGTCAGCGTGTCCAAACGCGGCTTTGAGCCATTCCGGGTCTCGACATAGCGGCAATCCCACAAAGGTTCGGTGTACTATGCGCTCGACTACCCTCAGAATGAACGGTTGAATCGACACCGAGGTCCAGTCTATGCGAAATATGACCGGCGCGTCAGTTTATATAGTTTTCGAATCAGAAGCGTGGGAGAAAGTACCGTGACAGGGAGGCAGATCAGTGCGTAGGGAATACTCTAGCTCATCCACCATGTCGTCGCATAGCTTGGCAAGATTGGGCGTGATTTTCATCTATCAAATGCTTAGCACGGGTCCAATTGGAACATTGAAGTCATCAGGGCAAGCGTGTACCTGAAACGCGCGGATGCCGACGTCGTGTTTTCCCAGCAATCCGAGGCCACTATAGCGGCCGCCAAAATTCTAATGCAGTGAGTGGTGAGATGGCGTCGATATACATTGGAAAGGCATAGTTTGCGTGGCTTCCTTCATACCTCTATTAGGCCATGGATGGCACTTAGCTCCTGGGGTGGTCTGTTGTGAAGGTCGTCTAAATAGTTTCTGGATAGGATAAGCACATCCCCGTCATACCGTGAAATCTGGAATAGGGAGTCTTTCCACTGTTGAAAATCGTTAGAAACTTGACGCGTCCGGGAACAAGCACCAATGGGTAGTCCGCAGACCTTCTTGTAACCTTCACTTATCATTGACGAAGCGCTGAAGGTATATCGTATCTGAGCTAAGAAACGCGGCTCCCATGATGAGCGGTACCCTACAAATGGCACGTCGATGCCGGTAGAAGGTTTCCAGTACAATGAAGCGCATATTACCAGGACAAGAATGGCAAGTATTACTTGTGTCGCAGGCACATTGTAAACTGACGAGTGGAAAAACGTGGACAGAGCATTGCGCGAAAGAGATTGGGTCGAGTTGCCGTAATGCATATTTAAACGGGTAGAATGGAGAAATCGGGGAAAGGGGATCGGTTGACGGCGTCCGTACCACTCTGTCAAGGGAACATAGCAGGCTTTAAGAGGATTGATATAGTCCAGCAGGTGTGGATTCAGACGGAGATGGCCATTTCCTACCGTGTCATCAGCGGCAACATCGGATTCGAGGTGGATCTTGTGCTGCGGCTAGATGCTGTGTTACACTGTCCAAGTTGGTGCTGTTGACGCAACATACCCCTATCTGCGTATACATCCAATTGAGATATTTAACAAAGTACAAACGGGCTAGATTTGTAAAAGTACAGTACTTTGGTCTCAGCTTACATCGACCCTATCCGAGGCCAAAGATATATACCTGGTACTTTGCATCTGACAGCAAAATATTGGCCAGCGTTACAGAGAGACTTATGAAAGGCTGAACCAACTTTCCAACTCTTCATCCATCAACTTTTCAATTGTAAATTTCAATGAAAACGAGGCCAAGATATTCGACCAGGATTCCTCGTGGCGACTTCTTTTTTGCGGTCTATATTGTATCTCATCCAATAGCAAAATACGCCCTTTATCAAAATGTCACGCCCACCGCATACTCTATTACTCTACAGGAGAAGATATGTTGCAAGCGAAAGTGCAAGCACATATACGGAATAATGTATCCCCATCTTGGGCCGCAAGCCCGTCAGAATCCGCAAAACAGACTCCCAGGACGCTTCCCACGCACCCCCGAGCGACCTGGTGGGCGCATCGATAAACTCCAGCTTCACAGCGTTATTTATAGAAAGCCCAGACAGACCAGCCGGCGCGTCATTCAAAAATGGAATGACATATCGGCCGAGAAGCCTTCTCCCAATGCCCTGATTCGCGTGCATACGCACCAGAAACTCGGATTGCGCACAAATGCTATTCGTACGAGGCTTCTGAGCCGCCGTGAATTCCCGAAGCATGCAGTCGACTTCGCTGGCTGAGAGTTTGCCCAACGGCAGGCGTTTGTGAATGAGATTCGCGAGCCTGGCGGCATCTTCTATGGCCATGTTGGCGCCCTGCCCTATATTGGGGCACATCTGCACCACGTTAGTCTTGAGTCTTGTATTTTCGGCAATCGTTCTGATTTTGCACATGTTCAACAAGGCGCAGATTAACCCTGGGGCATACATACCTTGCGGACGGCGTCGCCAATACACAACATGCGGCCATGATTCCACTGCTTGAAAACGCCTTCCTCCAACGGCGTCATCTTGTATATGGTGCATCGGGACCATACGTCGCCGAAGGTGAGGACATTGGATAATTTCTTGGAGCGCATGCCGTCGCAGATTTGTCTTGCCGCGTGGTCTGAGCAGGCGCCCTTTCCGGCGTACCCGGCTTGCGGTGTCTTGACCATGGCAAACCAGAAGAACTTGGATTGCTTGCCGGTAAAGACGTGGATGGAAACGCCGTCGTCCAAACGGCTAAGCTGCTCTCCGAGTTTCATGTGAGGCACGTCGCGGGAAAGTCCGTAGATGCAGGAATACTCGTATTTGATGCCTGTGCTTCCCGCCTTAGCCATACGTGATTTTGACGGCTTGTGAATGTGTTATACCTGAATTTTCCCTCTCCGTTGGGCGTGTTTGACATGTTTGCTTCAAATGTCTCCATATTTCGGAACGAACGACGCTGTGTACACCGTCGGCGCCGACAACAAGATCTGCTCTATACTCACTACCGTCGGAAGTCTTGACTACAGCGCAGTCTATGCCGCTTTCCACAGCGAGGACCTTTTTTCCTGTATGGATGTGGTTCTTTGATTCGAGCGTGTCGTATAATATTTGAAGGAACCTTTGCCTCTCCAAGAAAGACACAGGATAATGGTAACTGTTGGTGAAACTAGTCAGCAACTGATGCGATTTACACGCGTCCAGGACTTGGTGATGCTTACTTGGAGTGCAAGGCCTTGGGATATCGGCTTTCAAACCAGAAGTCATCCGGGTAGCGAATCCTAGCAAGCTCCAAGGGCTCGATTTCCTTCTCAATATTGTCAAAAATACCAAGCTGGTCGAGAATGCGACCCCCGTTGGGCAGAATGCCAATCGAGGCTCCCAGCTGGGGCGCGATTTCACCCTGCTCAAGAATGGTAAACGAGACACCAAGGCGTTGGAGGCAGTGGGCGAGCGCCAACCCAGCCACAGACCCCCCGACGATAATGACGTTGAAGTCGTTTGGCATGGTGACAGTGGTTTGCTGTGAGGTGCGACAGCTTCTACCAAGAAGATGGAATGAGATGGGCTCTGCTTGAGTGCGAGTCCCGACGTCTTCTCTGACTTGGGCAGCCAAACCCGCAGCGCATCAAGAATATAGAAGAGTTGCTAGCGCTATCCAATGCAACGTTGACAGCAGTAAAAATGTCGTTGCTTGGACCCTTGTTCTCCTGAACTTGACTGCACGATGCGACACGGCTTCGGAGGTGTGCGCCTAGTAACCAGCAGTTCAGGCATTTGTCGCAGCATGGGATGATTGTGCGTTGCAATTGTCAAGATATGATTTGGCATGACCACATTATGATGCAATCCGGCCGCGATATCCGAGCCTTCATGTGAAATCTGACAGACGACATCCGCCTCAGCTGCGCATGGCTTTGCGCGCACGCCGGCGCCAACCGTCGACGGCACGAGTTTGCGGAAAACGTGCAACCCAGGGTCCCGGTGGCATTTGATGCTACATTGGGCAAACGCGTCAAGGTGATATGTGACCAGGCTTAGATATACGCATAAAAGGCGAGCTGCAGACGGCACTTGCCGTCAAACCAGTCCGCATACCTCGGAACACCAAGCGGTCCCATTTCGTTGATAAAGCTGCATACGCACTTGACCTATGTGCCGCGCATGCAGGTCGTCAAAAACCCGCCGGCGCATCGCGGCTCGCGTTTCCCAAAGGAGACGAATGGCAAGCACGCAACGCGGAATAGATCGACCGGCATGCCCATTTCAGCCGCCGTCTGCAGGCCCCTCGTTACGCAAACTACCCGGCCGGATACAAAAAAAGACGGACAGACCATCATCAGGCTCATGATTCATAACGCTAATACGGAGTACGCCTTCAGCAAGCCCGTCGAGTCCCTGCATTAATGCCGATCCGGAACCAAGCGCCGCCTGTCCCCTTTGTCGACACGATGGCGTCGCCCATCTGGCTGTTTAGCCTCCTGCAAGTATTTCTGGGACTTGCCGGAATGACATGGAAGTTGAGTGAAGGCTATCCAATCATGCATGTCCATGCAGCCCTGGACGCTTCCTCATGGCTCGAGATGTGCACCGGCACGTCGGCAGCCTCGTTCCAGTCCAACTGGCCCTGGTTTATGCTTCATCTGGTCCTCTACGCCGGCCAACTAGCAGGGTTCGTCTTGATCGTCCTGCACGAGACGGTGCCGCACACGGGGCCGGTCCGCGGCTTCGGGTATGTACACCGCAGAGCCATCAGTTTCCTCCCACCAGCGCCGGCAAATGCTAACCACGATGCGCGCCGCAGCCTCGTTGCCGCAATGGCCTGCATCTCCTGCTGCTTCGGCTTCTCGACAGCCATGCCCATCGTGTCCCTCTGGATCCATGTCCTGCACCGCCGCCCGGCCCAGAGCGTGGCCGCAGGACAAGCGCGGAAATTGGCCCTGCGAACCGCCTTCTGGCTCACGGGCGTCACACACGTCGGTGCCTTCCTGGTGGCCTTTGCAGCAACCGCCGTGTCTCGGGACCGGGGGCCGTTCCATCTCATGAACAGTCTGCTCGGGGTGCCCGACTGCTCAGTGTCGCAGCTCGCGTGCGCGCCGGCGGCGCAGGGACAGGCCCGAGTGCGGCAGATGAATGAAATGACGGGCACGTCGAGCGGGTTCTTCCTGGCCATGGGGCTCTTTTGCCAAGCGCTCGCGGCGGCCGGGAGGCGCATGGGCTGGAGGCTGCTGGCGAGGATGTTTCTTGTCAGTTTGGTCGTGGGCCCGGCCGCGGGCGCTGCCGACGCGCTGGTGCTGAGGGATGCGTTGATCGGGCTCGGAGACGGCACGAGGGACCACAGGGAGACGAGGAAATCCGAGTAGCTACATGTGTCAAGTATGTACATGTAGCTCAATAATTGAAGCCAACTCCACTCCGTAGCTCGAAGGCGATCCATCCTTCCCGAGATCGTCCCGCTTTTTGATCGCTGCGTAGGCGTGTTGCTATTATGGGCATGTGAGGCAGACACGAGCTGGTTGTTTCCTCTGAAGCTGAATCGAGAAATTGGCGGGACTTGTTCAACTGGTTTCGTAAACCGGCTGTTGTTACGCTCGTCGTTGTCAGCCAACCAACCATCAACATGCAACGCGTCAAGTACGCTCGTGATATACCCGTTTTGGGACGCAACCATGAACAAGCGGGGTGACACTTGGCTGCTGGAGAGCAAATTGGCCATCGTGTCAAACCGTCACTGTAATGGCTACCCATAGTTGTCATGGAAATAGGCTCGTTGTAGTTGTCAAGATGCGCAACAATCGAGTGTCAAGCGAGTCTGGTCAAATTCACGTCTACCTGCCTGCTGGGCTCACACCGTCCCATGAAAAGACTACCTGGTATTTACAAATTCACGCCGTCTGGCTCATCTGTTCCCGTCGTCCCCAAACCGCCACCAACTTGTCCAGCCCCTTGCCAGCATCCTGAAGCGCCTCCAGGCACGCCTTCTTCACACTGGGAGACTGCAACCCCGCCATGGCCTTTTCAATATCACCCTCACTGCGGCTCCGGAACGCCTCTTCAATCCGAGAATGGGCGTGCTTATCGTTGAGAGCAACGACAATGGGAAAAGACAGCTCGCCATTTCGCAGATCCTCCGCCACGCCACCCTTGTTGATGGCGTACTCGTCGGAATATATGTTCTTGCAATCATTTTGCAGCTGCGCGTACCAACTACGTCGCAAGGTCGATTAGCTTAGTCAACAGAGAGCAAAAAAAAAAAAGTACATACCCGAATCGAGTGAATAGATTATCTAGTTGATCACCACCGTCGTTTAGCAGTCTTCCAAGAAGCACAAACAGTGTCCCCGTCTTTAGTTGCGCCATATTCCTGTACATGGGGACTCTGTCCTCCTCCGCGAACCCAAAAGCTTTGAGTCCATCTCTACGCCAGACCAGGGAGAGATCTTGCCCCTCGAGCATCTGCTCCAGGGCCTTGAGCAGTTCCACGCCGAGAACGGGCCGTTCCCGCATGGCCCTGTTGATCGTCTTTGTGAGCACAAAGTACGCCCTGTTGGCCGTTTCACACGACCCGTAGAGCATGTGCGCCGTAGTCTGGTTCTTGCGCTTGGTGCTGTCGTCGCAAATGTCGTCCACCAGGATGAGGCAAAAGTGCACGGCGTCCATAATGTCCAGGATGAGGGCGTACTTGTCAGGGTCGTCATTCTTCAATGTCGGACTAAACGCCTTGACAAAGGGCGCGAAGTGATGACGGCCGTAGATGCCAAGGAGATATTCGTACGGACAGCTGGGAAGCTTGTCGACGGCTTCCCTGTTGCTCTCGAGGGAGCGACTCTTGTCATAGCCGTAGTGTTTGACGGTTTGAGAGGCGGCAGTCTTGTCGTGGCATCTGTTTCGGACGAGGTATCCGAGGGCGAATGCGGACAAGACGGCGGCCATTTCGCCGGCCATGAAGCGACCTGTGAGCCAAGCCATTGTTGCAGTTGAGAGTGGTATGTGTCGAGTTGATGGGGAAGCAGTGGACAAAGTGAGAGTCTGAATGTTGGGGTCTACTGGACCTTGGGAGTAAGTACTCTAGGGCAGCTGTGTAGATGGTGAAATCAAGTAGATGAAGGTGAGTGGGTAATGACGATTGCTTTCCAAACGGGAACCTGTCGAGTTTTAATAACTGATGAAAAGGCCAAGAGTTTTGTGGCTTTCGGGACCTGATGGTCAGGTTCCAAGGGGTATAAAAAGAATGCTTGCGTCCGTCATTTCTTCTCGGTATACCAACTTTTTTCTTCACCTTTTTTCCTAGTTTCCTCGGACACTGCGGCTTCTGACGACATGGACGGATTCAACAACGCGCAGGCCCCATCCGGCTATCAGGAGATTCAATGGCTAGCTGACACCTTTGTTGCATTGATGGGTCTCGGCTGGGTCGTCAACTACGCCTTGATGATCTGGCACTCCGCAAAGGGAGAAACGTACAGCATGGCTCTTCTTCCGCTCTGCAACAACATTGGCTGGGAACTCGTGTATACGCTTGTATACCCGTCGTCCAACAAGGTCGAGCTGGCCGTCTTCGCCGCGGGTGTGACTCTAAACGTCTTCATCATGGCAGCGGCAGCCCGATCGGCAAGGATCGAGTGGAGTCACTCTCCCCTGGTTGCGGACCATGCAGCCTTGATTCTCCTTTTGGGAACCTTGGTGTGCTTCACTGGTCATGTTGCATTGGCCCTGGAAATAGGGCCTGCGCTGGCGTACTCATGGGGAGCCGTCATATGCCAACTGGCCTTGAGCATCGGCGGCATGTGCCAGTTGCTGCAGAGAAACAGCACACGAGGAACATCCTGGACGTTATGGTATGTTAAGGGTCTTGCAGATTTTGTGTAACTGTGATGGCATGGAACTGACATCACCCCAGGCTCAGCAGATTTCTTGGCTCGTGTTGCACTGTCGGCTTTGCCTTTCTTCGCTGGAAGTACTGGCCGGAGGTATATGGCTGGCTCGGCAGCCCGCTCATCCTCTGGAGTCTCGCCACTTTCGTGCTCGCCGACTCAACCTATGGAGTTTGTCTGTATCTGGTGTCCCGGGCCGAGCAAAAGACTGCGAAGCTGGACTGATCTCGTGAAAGGGGGCGACAGAAACACAATCCACCCTGTCGGCCGCCGGCAATGGTGGTCCATGGGCCATCGCAAATGTTATCTTGACGCCCCGTATTTGATGCATGTTGCATGATGTGGATATCTTGCCTAGAATAGAAAATAAACCAATTGCTTGGCAAATCGGATCTCGCTGGTTGCACTGCATGGCCATATGCAAACTAACAAAGAGCCATGCCCTTTGATACGCCTTGTGACTAATGAAAGCGAACGGAGATGCCGTCATAGTTGCCACATGTAACCTGTCACTATTTTTTGGCGTGCTCGGATGCGCCGTATACAACCTCAATCTTGAGAGAATACCGAGCTCATTTCGCACTGATAAGGCCTGGCTGAACTTGGTCGATGAGCTTGGAGCTGACCATATTCTTCTTATCAAATACACCCTCGCCCATATCTTTGCAAAAGACAAACCATGTTCTGTGCTCCTTTACTCACTAGACTTGACACTTTTGAAAGACTTGATTGTCTCTGCTCGAATACAACGATGGCCACCACCACCACCACCACCACAGTGGAAACGCTTCGTCCTCAGGATATGACATGTTGGTCGCAAGCCACGCGTCCGCACTCCAATGGAAACACTACATACCTAGAAGACAAGGTTAGTATGACGTAAACTCGATAAGAAAACAGAGTTGCTCACCCAAAACCAGGTTCTGACTGCACCTCTGGATTATTTGCGAGAGTCGCCCGGAAAAGATATCCGTGGCGGCTTAACGAATGCATTCAACCAGTTCCTTTGCGTCCCAGAGGAAAAGGTCACTGTGATAAAACGCATCATTGATCTACTCCACAACGCCTCTCTGCTGTAAGTTTACGTCGTCGTCATTCAGCTTTACCAAAGCGATACTGACAAGTTGTAGCATTGACGATATTCAGGACTCGTCCAAACTACGACGGGGCGTCCCCGTTGCCCACAGCATCTTTGGCATTGCGCAGACCATAAACTCCGCCAACCTAGCCTACTTCATGGCCCAAAAAGAGCTGGACCAGCTCACGAACCCGCGCGCATATGCCATCTTCACCGAGGAGCTAGTCAACCTACACCGCGGCCAAGGCATGGAGCTTCACTGGAGAGACTCGCTACACTGCCCAACCGAGCAAGAGTACATGCGCATGATTCAAAACAAAACCGGGGGCCTGTTCCGCCTCGCGATCCGGCTGATGCAGGGCGAAAGCTCCAGCAAACGCGACTTCGTCCCGCTGGTAGAGACTCTCGGAGCCCTGTTTCAGATTCGGGACGACTATCAAAACTTGCAAAGTGACGTGTATTCAAAGAATAAGGGCTACTGCGAAGACATATCCGAAGGCAAATTCTCGTATCCCATTATTCATAGTATTCGATCGCGACCGGGGGATCTGCGACTGCTGAATATTTTGAAGCAGCGCAGTGAGGATCCCATGGTGAAGGAGTACGCGGTTGAATATATAGAGTCTACGGGAAGCTTTGTATACTCGCGGCAGAAGATTGAGTCTTTGCTTCAGCAGGCCAAGGCGCAGTTGGCGGATCTTGAAAATGGTACAAACCGTGGAGAGAAGATGCGAGCAATTCTCAAGATGTTGGCGTTGAAGTAATCCATACAAACAGCCTAGTCAATTTACATTCTATTTTATTTTTTTCAAAACTTGCCAAAGCATGCAGGGTAGTTAAAATAGAGACGAGGCGCTGCTCTCATTACTAAATCTGGGCGAACTCTTGCCGCGTTTGGCCATTTCGACATCATGGTAAAATTACTAGTTCATTTCCTACCTCGCATGTAAGAGAAGTAGCAGAGTAGACTGGGAAGTTCGGATCTTTTTTTCATTTCGTCATGTCTGCGAGAGCTTTGGTGACGTATCACTTATAACGTTTCATTACTTGCCACGACAGATTGAGCTTATCAATACCCTTCATTGATAAGAAAGAACATACGATTTTTCTGCAGCGCCCATAGAAGCTGCAGGAGCTCTCATACGTTATCGCCAAGTCTCAATACGCAATCATGCTCATGATAGGGGCGAGGACAAGATAACCATGCGGAATTTGCCTCATGTCACCCAACCACTTGATATTCTCACCCACGTCTGGGAGTCCACTTCTCTGCGATGGTATCCAACAATGTCACAATTTTGACGCCTGTACCGAGGTCGCAAACCGAGTGTTGTTGTTTTTGGCCATTGAACTACCTATTCCGGTTGATTCTCATGATACCATCTATTGATACGCTGCTCCCTATCCTTCGCTATCACACTATTAAAAATCTGGCCAATCGCGAGTTATATCGTAACATGTAACTTGCGCAAGTTTTGTAAATACAAAAGTCTACGTATTTTTGATTGCCGTGTCTCGTATCGGGCTTGACGAGCCTCCCAAAGGATACGTCATCTCCGTGCAGAAAACTATTGTAGCACGTTTTCCAAGATACGCACGAAGATAGGTCTTTAGTTTTTGACTCTCGTCACAAGATTCAGTGGTCTCTGCCAACAGTCGCTACTGGACCTGGGCTACATGGGCACCTGGGGTCTGGTACATTAGTATCAAGACAACAGCAGCTGTTGCACGTACTGTAGTATCAACATTTTCTTCCTAAAGCAACATTGGCTATATAGCTACTGACCCTAACCCTAACCCTTATTCCAAGACGCTAAATCACATCTCCTCGCCGCGGGAATTTGCGTCAGTGGCCCAGTTTCAGAGCAAAAAACCCGGGTTTGTTTCCAGAAACTGTTCTTAATCACGAGTTCAAGACACTTCCAAGTACTGAAATCGCGCTATATGCTCTAGTTGCGCTTTCAGGGCATTGTACGCGTGGGATGGGAAAAGCACCGGCATCCATGATATCCAGCTTGGCAGCCTAACAGTTCAGTGACGCCCAATTCTGTTCTTTCGAGTTACTCTAGGCATCTCGGCACACTGAAATACAGAGTCTGGTATACCCCGGATGCAGTGCAGCTGAATGATGTGTGGCCGTGGATTGGCACCTCACGATCCGTGCTGGGATCTCCACTACAGGGCATGACATTAGTTTTCGCCCTTCAATATTCGAACTATCTAGAGTCATCGCAATTAGAGAGAAAACTTACAAAGCAAGTTCAAAGGCCTCTTTATATTTCCCATTTGCTGCCCACTCCTGGCCGCATTTTTGGAAAATCTTCTCAAGATTCTCAATGGTTTCCGCATCGCTCTTTAAATAATTAAAGATGGGAACATGCAACTTGACATCTGGGAGATCTTGACCAGGAGTAATCTCAATGCAGAAGAAGAGCTTCATAACTAGCATTGCCGGATCGTTGACTGGTTTTTCGTAGTCGTTTGTAACCTCTTCCTTTTCTTGGAGTAAAAGATGCCATATAGACCTCAAGACCTCTACACTCTTTAGGGTGACTTCGTCCTGCCGTCGGCCGCCCAAGGTGATGCACTGTTGAACCGTGTTGAATGAATTGCTCGTTGTGTGAACGTAGATCTTGAATCTGGCTCGATGTAAATCTTGTTCTTTCACGAGATCCACGCACAGCATATCCATACAAGGTGGGCCAGGACGCTCCAGAAGGAATCTGCTTAAGTTAAAACATGTACCAACTCATGCGTGATAGCAGAAATAAACGTACTCAGAAACAGCCGTAATTGCGTTCTGGCTAATTGGAGGTTCCAAATGACGCGCAACATTCCAGATAGTCTCATTCATAGATTTAGCAGACCCCATCTCCTTGATTTGGGGGCTAATGTAGAGCTTGGTATCAGTCCGGGGCCCATCTAGGCCAAAGGCCAGCGCTGCAAAGGGGAGCCTGGCTCCGGCCTTTGGCTCAACCCCAGGTGGCAAAAGACTCGCTTGCCACTGTTGAATATTTTGCTGGGTTGTCGTTGCTTCTTCAGACGTTGGAGCCAGGGCATCCAGTAGAGCATCAGCCCATAGAGTGCTGAATCCCAACTCCGCGGAGAGAGATGCCAGGCATTTTCGCAAGGCGCCTATAGCGTACATGTCGTCATCCTCGGGCCCATTTGGACCTATGAATTCCCAGGCATATCTCACTTTTGGCTTCCCGGCATTTAGGTTCAGGCTGAGATCCATAGGGAAACCACTCTGGGTAAACCACGACTTGCTTGAGGAATCATCGGTTGGGCGAGGTCCAAAGTTGGGGAGAACGTAATCGCAAAGGAATTGGATATGTTTGCCTTGATCTGCATCCGAGTATGACCCTGCTGCTCTTAAGAGGGCGAGCAGCGGCGGGACGCTGTGGCGCATCCAGTACCTCAAGTCGAGGTTGCTGGTCATGGAAGCTTGATTGGCCATTGTAATTGCTGTCTTGAACGAAATATCTTCTGATGGGAGTAGAACAAAACGTAGAATTAGGGGACAGTCGATCCTGCAATGCCACACCAGGCCTTAAATTTAACACAAAAGAAGAACCAAGGATACTAAGCTCTTCCAAACACCAATTCTAGCTTTCCCAACATATCCAGATCTAGCGGACTGACAAGTGTGACACGGAGTTTAAGATACGCATTTCTGCACAGGAATTCAGATGTGGACGATTACGCACTTGACAAATGCATGTTCCTACATTTTGCTAATGTGTCACTTCAGTTCATTATAGATATGCTTATCGCGCCGAGTCTGGTGATGGTAGTGGTAAACAGGCAATTCTTATCATCTGCCTGTAGTATTACGAGCAGGGACATGATCTGGTGCGGTGGCACGACAGGCATCGTTTGACTGTTGAGTCCTGCAGCAAAATGAATGCAACAATAGCGGCCCCTGACCGAATATCCCTGACATCAGCTTGTAAGCATGCCGTTTTGGCACGATTTGGCGTCTGACATGCGGGCTCTCATCTCCGATAACCCCCGCCATGTACAACTTATCTTCTTTGCATCCTATTCGGCAATGACATTCTCAACTTGATAGTTGCTGCTGTATTAGCCGGATGTGAAATGCATCCCTTCTTGTTCGGAACATGAGGGGCAGGCCTAATATAACTGCACAGCTTCAAGATGTCAAGTGGCTTTTCGTTCTTCGCAACTGTCACGCTTAAACGCGACTAGTAATGGCACGTATTCAAGGGTAGTATGGTTGACTGCCAACCAACATTCCTTGTCGGTATTCCCCTTAGTCTAGCTGTCAGGCATACAGTATGGTCTGGTTTGAGGCAACTCCTATACAGATGCATGACTGGTCGTTACCCTATTCGCAGCTCTGTTGCGAAAGACGCGAATGGTAAGAGAGTCGCCATCTACCGTAACCCGACCGGAATGTACGGTAAAACAGTTTGCAAAGTATGAGTCGTCATTCTGCGTATAAAAACTCTTGGATTTTCTAAGCACTTCGGTATTACTCTAAACTATTCCTACTACCATTATACGCGCCACCCACTGTTGCTTTTATAATTTAAACACGATTGACAAATACGATATTAATGGACGACACCCGCGCCTTCACCAGGACCTCATCATTCTTCTTCTGCAAGAGGGGGACTGTAATACAGTGTCTGATAAACGCCCTTTTTCTCAGTGAAAATATACGATGCGTCACAGTGAACCGGCCTCTTGCGACCGTGTGCTGGTGAGCCACTGTAATACCATCATTAGCGAATCATTATGCGACTTGCAGCGTAGAGTAGCACACGCTGCACCGACATGGCCCTCTTCGGCGAAGAATAAAGAACAACTTACAATGCATCCGTAAAAATCTTCTTGTATCTCCCTTCTTCGCCCCAGGGGTGGCCGCAGATCTGGAAGATCTCCTGGTAATTCGCAATGGTTTCCTCATCGGTTCGAACATAGTTCCAAGTCGGTAAATACGTCTTGACGTTGGGGAAGTCCCTGCCTGGCTGGAGCTCAAAGCTGAAATACAATTTCTGGCAAAGCATGGACGAATCGTTAATCGGCTTTTCGAAATCCTCGTCAACGGGGCCTTCCGGTTCTTGAAGCAGCAGGTGCCAGATCGGCTGAAGTTTCTCCAAATACTGGTTTGTCTCTTCATCATTGATTTTTCCTCCGAGGCTAACATATTTGCGCACAGTCTTGAACGAGTTGCTCCTGGTGTGAATGTACAGCTTCACCCTCGCATCAGACAGATGGGCGTCGTCGACACAGTCAATGCCTACCAATTCAATCGGGGATGGCTCAGGAAGACCAGCGAAGAATCTTGTAAAAAAGGAATCAGTATTTGTGTGTACAGCAATGCGGGGGAGGTTTTGTGTTGACACAAGACTTACTTCTCTAGCATGTCGATTGCTTCGGGTTTAAATGCTGGCGTGAGGGTTCGAAGAATCTTCCAAACCTCACCCGCTGCTGGAGTACCAGTGATGATTTCCTTGGCCTTGGGATTGACATATAGCTTCATGGATATGTTGGAGCCTTTGAGGTCGAAGGCGGTCAGCGCAAAGGGGATTCTCTTCAGAGGAGCAGCTTCGACACCTTCGGGCACAAAGCTTTGCAACCACTGGGGCAGCATATCAATAATGTGCTGAGCCTCGTCTGGTTTCACAGCAAAGGCGGATAGCAACGCGCTGCTCCATTTGGTCGAAAAGCCAAACTTGGCAGAGACAGAGGCCACGATATCTCGAGCGGCCTGTATGGCCAAAGGGTCGCGGCCGTGTCCTCCGCTGGCACCCAACATCTCCCAACAATACCTTACGCAATTGTTGGATGACGCATTGAGACTGAGCTGAAGTGGAGAGCCACTTTGCGTCAGATGCGAGGGCCCAACGGCTTTGGACGGTCGCGGACCAAGATTGGGCAGAACAACTTCTTTCAGGATGCGTAACTGGGCTTCTTGTTCCGATGGGGAGTAGGCCTCGGTAGCTTCTAGAAGAGACTTGACTGGTGGGATAAAGTTATCCGACCAGTATTTCATATCCAAGGAATCTGCCGTCACATCTTGGCCAAGAACTGTTACCGTTTGGGTTGCCATCCTGTAATGTTCGGGCAATCGCACAGAGAAAGAGTAAGAGGCGGAAAGGGGTGAAGAATTGGAAACAGAGTATCTGAGAATGGTTGGTATAGTGATGTGCAAAGAAAAAAGGCGCGCGAAGAGCCTCTTTGAATGTTCCCGAGAGCTCCTCCTGGTAGTCGCATCTGTAGCTCATACGTCATCCGTCCACATGTCAATTGCAAATTTTCCCTCTTCAACTTTCCAGATCGGATATAACCATTCAAAAGAGATCCTATCAGGCAATGACTCGCATACCTCCCTGCAAAGTGGCAAAGTACCTGATAATACCGAGGACACTAACCACACCCCCGTGTCTAAACACTGCGGACGTATCTGGCTTTATCATTATACATGAATACTACATGCGACGCCCCAAAAATAGCCGTATGGGACGGAACATGTGGGCCTTTATCCGCCGGAACGAAGCAGGGTCTTTTTTTCCACGGCAACTCAACTAATCCCGCTCGTGTCTGTTAGACGGCGACAGCGGCGGACTTGCGTAGTTCGGCACGGAGTTCGATAGCACTACGACGCATGAATATCTAGATTCTGCTCATCGGCCGATGATTCTGATATTGGATGACACTTCAGTTTTCACCTGAAACAGACGTGGTTCGAAACGAATTCGGCAAATTGAACCTTGAAATTTTCCTATCTAGTCTATACTCTCATCTTGACATGTCAAAATGCATTCTAAGCTCAATAAAACACCTCCCCTTTAAAACGTCTCTACTTCTATAGCTACAATTCTCCAACTTTGGCGATATGTGTCCTGGAGCAGTGCCCATTTCAAGCTTTAGATACTACAGCATTGCGGCGGCGCAGGAGAACAACCGCCGTGCGATGAGGAAAAATTCTATCTCCGTGAAGCATATTGGGAGGACGCCCCGAGGGAAACTGTCCCTGCAACTGAAAGTCATACTCGAGTAAAAGTCGGCTCATGATTGCTTTAATCGTGTACTGTGAATCCAATTAGCAAGGCTGGATCAAAACAAAGCAAAGCAACACTTGAATCACGTACAGAAGCAAGAAATCGTCCTGGGCAGGCATATCGCCCCAGACCAAAATTGAGGTTGGCAGTGCTGCTGTTAGAAAACGAAGTCGGCGCGGAATTCTGCTGTTTGAGCCACCGGTCTGGCTTGAAAGTAGCTGCATCGGGCACGTTTTCTTCATCCATGTGAATAGACCTTGCGAGAAGCGCAATCTGCTGCCCGCGTTCTAATTGGTATCCGTCAGACAATGTAACGGGCTTCCGGACAAGACGCCTAAAAGTGACTGCGGTCCTGGTTAGCCATGTCCATTCCATGTACGAGAGTCGGGATTGCGCATACACTCTCCGACTGGATTCATCCGCTGGGATTCTCTCATCAAGCTATCCAGGTGCTTCATGTCAAGCATGGATTGCTGCGAGATGCTCATCCAACCTTCTTTCAGAACAGCTGCCTGTTCCTTTCGAAGGCTGTTTGTGAGATCCTTGTCCGCAATCATGTCAAAGATTAAATGTGTGCTGGCCATGGCCGTTGTATGGACCACGGCCATGCTCAGGATTCCAAGGGTGCGGTGCGCAAGGGCCTCTGGCTGCGACTCTTCCTCGGTCCTCGCCAGATCCATGCACCATTGCAAAAAGTCATCGTGCTCTTCGTTGGGAGATTCTCTGCGTCTCTTGACCTCTGTGCCCAGGAGCTGTTGGATGTACTGCAGTTGGTCGCGGGCCTCTCTCACTTCGGGAACCCAAGTTCCAAAAAAGGATGTCAGCAGACTGCCGAACCGGCGCGACGTGGAGATGCTCTCGAAGACGTTGCGGCTGTATGAAGCGGTTGTCTTGAGAAAAATCTCGTCGCGGCAGGTTGGCTCTCCCACAAACACCCGTGCCGCGGCACGAGTAGCCAGATGAAGAACCATCTCGTACGGATTGACTGGGATCCAGGAATCTAGGCAAGCACGGTTGTCAGCTCGTACTAGATGGATACATGTTTATGGTCGAGGAATACACACCATCTTGCATGGGCAAAACTTGCTCAAAGGCAAGCCTCAGCTCGTCCATCATCACCGGGATGATTTTCGCTACATCATGTTAGCACAACGTCGGTCAATGTCGGAATTCATGACGCCTACGAAGCCTGGGAGTCAAGCGCCGTTGTATGGCATGTGTGTGCAATTCGCTCCCGAGAAGTATGCTCGTAACGGCGCCAGCATTGTCATCAAAGCTCGCTGTCAAGGGGTCCAACTTGTCGTTAGTAACCGCGCGCAGTTCAGAGGCGTACTTGAGTGGAATGACGACCAAGTCCATGTCCATTTTATGCAGCTTGAACGGTTGATCTCGAAACTATAGCGCAGTAAGCGACTGCTCCGCGATATTGTCGGGAACTTGGCATCGAATACCTTTTGATACCCATACTTGATAAGTTGAGGCGCCTGGCTATTGTAACTCAACCGGTCAAAGATTTTGGGAAAGAATGACGGCCAGGATCTGGCACTGGGTATGCTTTCTTTCCGGTTGCTACTGTAAACAACATAGCAGAGGAGAAGAGCGACGACAACTGCGACGACTGGTAAAAGCGCCATGTTGAAGAATGGACTTGTCTAACGTGAAAAGGGGATGAAAAATTTCAGCAGGGAAAAGGAAAAGGTTTACACCATGTAGAGCTGTTATGCCGCTGGCGCTAGATTTAGCTCAAGTTTAAGTCTAGTCACTGTGATCACGGCGCACTCACATGTTCCTGGACCCTGAATTATGACGACGCTTGCGACGGGCCAATTCTCCAGATTAGAGAGACACTGGTGGAGTTGCCGCCACCTGTGACGATGACCCTTATGCAGTAGAACACAAGGGGAAAACTGGCTAAGCAGAACCATGGCATTGGTTATTGGCTAGCTGTTGGAAATGTAACATGACGCGGTGGTTCCGGCATCTCTGGGCCCCCGTCGTTCGGATGCGGTACAACCCCCGATGGTAACGAACCATTCGACGTGCCGCATCTAGTCTCAGCCGCGTCGCATGGAACATGTCGTATTTGGATCGGAGATGCGCGTGGCTTGTCCGGGAGCTATGCAGTTTCGGACTCTAGCATTCTTCGCATATCGCCGCCGCCCCGGGACCTGCATGATATGTTGCCGCCAACGGCCCACCATCGCGGATCTTTTTGGCTCACGACATTTTCTGTCGGGCCATCACGACATTTCGGGTCACATGGTCGGCTATCCATCGTTGCGGCTGTCGCCATGGCCGGTGTTCCTGCTAGGGTATGCCACTTATCACCGAACTCGACTCATCAATCTACCAGCCCTGGATAATCCTAGACAGTGCTGCAAATTCGTCAAGGATCGGAAAATTCGGCCGGCAGCCATGACGGGGTGATTATTCGAAAGGAGCCGTGGGCGCAAACTACACGCTCAGACTACCTTAGCTGGCCTTTTTAACGGCGAGGGACAAAGAGCCGCGGCGCCGCTCGTCATCATGGCTCACACTTTTCTTTACCATCTCGAGTTTTGAGCAAGACGTCCAGATACCTACTCAACATTACAATGCTATCCGAACGACTGAATGTATTTGACGATTATCCGGCCGCGGTATTTGCCATTATTGGCGTTGCCGTAGCTGCTGCCGCATTCTTCTTGTATCTCGATTATCCCATAGCAGTAAGAGTGCACTCCCTCTCCGGTACCGCGTTTCAAAAGATAATAAACATGTCTCAAGGTGGATGTGCCCATCATCGGGGTCGGAGTGCGATATACGAAATGGCTGGCGGCGATTCGAAACGTTTGGTACGCCCGAGAATCTATTCGTGAGGGATACGCCAAGGCAAGTTGCTCTCGGCTCTCATGGCAACATGGAACGCAGTCATGCACTAACAGTCGACACACAGCATGGTGATTTTGCATTTCAGATACCGACAATGACCCGAATGGACATATTTATATGCGATCGCCAGATGACAAGGGAATATTATACTGTGGATGATGATCACTTGTCTTTCCGGGCCGTCATGTCCGAGGTATGCCGCGGAACCAGGTCACATAGTTTCCATCGCAGCACGTCTAACTGTGACCAAGGAATTCCAATTCGAGCATCTTCTTCCAGGGCAGCTACACGATGTCCGCAGGATACCCAACTCGGTCATTGCAAAGGCCTTGAGCTGGCAGAGAACCAGGGCAAGAAAACCCGAGGACGCGTTCTTCAAGTCCTTCTCGGCCGAGTTTGTCCATGGGTTCCAGGAAGAAACGCAGCGACTAGTACAGAACCAGAGCTCGGGCATCTTCTCATTGTTCCGAGGTACTCCCCCGGCCGCAGACTCTGGATGGAGCGCTGTGCCGTGTTTCCCACTTGCCATCAAGGTCATTGCACGTCTTACAACATACTCTCTGTTCGGTGAGCCTTTGTGTAGGGATGTAGAGTTTCTAGACATGTGCTGCCGGTTTGGCGATGCCATCCCCCGGGATGCCCTTATCTTGCGCTCTTGGCCAGCCTGGGCAAGGCCGTACGTCCGCTTCTTTCAAGTCTTCTCACTCTCCCGTCCTGCGACTGACAATGCCTAGTTCCGTCGCAAAGCTCCTGGCTGCCCCGCGACTTGTGAGGAAGCTGCAGGGCATTTTGTACGCCGAGATACAACAAAGGAGAAGTACCCGGGAAAAGAATCCCATGAAGGTTTGTGCTCGGCAACTGCAATGACCAGACTGGGCTTGCTAATCCAAAGCTGTAGGATCTCCTCGACTTCACCATCGACTGGGTTGACCAACGGGGCGAAGAATATGACGATTGGCATATTACAGACATGATGACCAACACAATATTTGCTGCCTTGCATACGTCCAGTCAAGTACGTTGCTCGTTCTGCATACGTTGGAGTCATTGCTAACAGCCCCGACAGCTAGTAGTGCATACAATCTTCGAGCTCGCCACACGTCCCGAGTATGCTGACCCTCTACGAGAGGAGATAAAGCAATGCTTTGAACTGCACGGCGAGGGCACCAAGAAAGCTTTAGACTCCATGTACAAGGTGGATAGCTTCATCAAGGAGACGCAGCGAATGAACCCGCTCGACGCATGTACGTGTTGCCTCCTCGCCCATCTACGCTAGAGGTCTGGTATAATTTCTAACATTTGTATTAGCCGCATTGGCGAGATTGGCTCTCAGGGACTACACCTTTTCCAATGGCCTGCACATTCCCAAGGGGAGCGCAATTTTCACCCCCAACGCCCCTCTATTCCAGGACGAGAGATTCTATCCGGATCCCCAGCGTTTCGACGGCTTCCGATTTTCCAAAATGAGGAATGACCCAAAGCTCGTGTCTTCGTGTGACCTCACTTCAACCAACGAACGCAGCATGCATTTTGGAATTGGGCGCCATGCTTGCCCTGGCCGGTTCATGGTTTCTGACGAGGTGAAGCTTGCCATGGTGCATCTCTTGCAAAATTTCGACTTTTGTGTCGAGAACTTTGGGCCAAGGCCGAAAAACATGCCTTTTGGCAAGTTTATTCTGCCCGACATGAGCGCCAAGGTGTGGTTGAGGCCGTCTACCCGTGGCAAGGAGTGAGGTTGGGATATTCATGTTTTGGACTGTCACCTCGTATAGCCTTGTGAAGTTGAAAAATAGTATAATGAGTTGTTAGTATTAAAATTGACTGCTATTATTTCATGTTGAAAATGGAAATATTGACCGTTGGGCGTGCCAATGTGCGAGTGATGCCGCTTTCTCGTGCTTCAAAATCTATACAAATATTTCGGTAGCTAGTTTAAGGGGCTATTTGTGAAGCTCAAATATGAAGCACGGTCTGCTTCTCTATTGGGCTGTATTCTAAACGCCATCTGTAGGCCGCGCCAAGTCAATCCCCGATGGACTTTTCGAAATAAAGTATATCGACTCGTGAGCGTGCACAACTGATACTGAGTGAGACTTGCCCTTGTTTGCATAGGTTTATTTTCCAAATACTTTTTATGCATGTCTGGTCCGTACAGCAGCGAGAGATGTAACGGCAAAGTCTTCTCAAAGCGACGTGTGGGATAGAATGCTATCCTTGGCTATCTGTCACTTTCTTTCGCTCTTGTATAACTCCACAGTGGAATGTTGACGTCTTTGTTGGTGAAGGCATTATTAAAGGACTTGTTCTATCTTTCACGACAAGATGAAGCAAGTCACCTAAACATTTGATATACATCAAGTTCTGAATATTGCATAGCATACCCTATATTGTAAGAAGAGCTAAAGCCCTTATACGTCACACCTTGAGTTTAACTAGTTGCTAGCTAAAAGTTAGAAGACACAATTCAGATAATTCTACCTACTACGGTGTTTATAAGCTAACACATAGAGGTCTTCTAAGAGTGGAGTAGGACAAATGAGTTAGATAGGACGCTAATAGGATGCACGGCAACTTGGGGACGCGTGGCGGCCGATAGGCCCGGTGCGATATTTCAATATAAAAATTGGAAGGTTTATAGACTAAGAATACAAAAACTATCAACTTATCTACTCAAACTAGCCACAAGAGCATACAAGTATATAATTTAACTAGTAGATACATATTACGATACAGGCTAATATAGTTTTCTTATAGATGCAAACTGAAACCATATCGGAATAGTATACTTGAACTGACCAATTCAAAATAGAACTCTAAAGCTAGAACCAAAGTCCGCTCTGTCTGGTATCTTCAGCGTTGGTCACATGCTATGTCCCAGCTATCCCGACCGCTGCCTACCATGGCAGTGTGTAGAGTACAGAAGGTATAAGAAGGCAATAATCCTCCAGAATAAGGTCAACTAGCAGACAGTACTTTATTTTAGCTGCTAGTTCCTTCGTTGCGTTCATGGTATCAATTACCTGGTCTGTTGCGGTTCTCTGGCTTGGGCACGGCCAGGCATATTATGCTACTATTACTGGGCCCTACCCGATATAGCGCTTATATAATTATTTAGATAGAAATAAGAAGAGAAAATTAGAACTTGATAAATATTCGTATAAAGCGTCCTAGCGTAGTAAGAGAGTAATAGGCCTAAAAGACGAAAAGCTACTACTAGACTAGGCAATAGCTAAAGTTGCTTTATGTGTTAGATGAGCTGCTACTAATTATAAGGCTATCAAAACTATACTACAGTCTACTGAAATACCGCTCTAATAGTCGCAAGATAGCGGAGCAGAGATATATCGTCCTCAAGTCTTTGCAAGCTAATATATTTCTTCATAAATTCCCGTGCTGCTCGGGACAGATTTATGCGTGACTCCCCTTTTATTTACTCATCTCACGTAGCTCGTTACAATACTTACAATCTGAAAAAGGGTTCCGTCCTCTACAAAATGCAGTTATGCTTGACTAGCCTATAATTGAAAGGTCTATATAATGCCATCCAATGTGGCCTGCTAGCTGTTGCAGGAAATTAGCTGGCGCCTTGCACGTACAGGCTGGTAGAAGAATTGCCAGAGGAAGCTAATAGAACAAAGAGGTATCAAGTACTACGTAATAAGAGCGCGTTCTGTTTATAGTGCAGTTGAACAATGGCAAAAACGACGTATATCTTGGCTCTCTCACTTTGGCCTCTAACAGTCGTACTATCATCTCACCCATGTAAAAGAAAACAGATTGCAATTATGATATATTATGCAGTTCACGTCAGCGATTCTGTACAGCCTAGCTATAGCCCAGGTTGTTCAAGAGTCAATATGACTGCTCGCACGTAAAGAAATTCGTCACATACGCTCAGATGCTCGGTACCGGGGGGGGGACTAGAAGAGGCTGGGACCACGAAGTGAGGCACCTGTGGCGCATTTATCACTTGAAAGGATGGAAAATATAATCAATAGTAGTGGAAAGAAAGGCAGTGCGATGCCGTACATTTATGTAATTGAATGCGTAGTCTTTGCGGAACTGTCAGAGCCCAAATGGCATCCATGGGCGGGATGTTCAATGTTGGGAAACTGCGGCCATGGACTGCATTTGCTGCCCGTCATGTCTGCTCCAGTACCTCGAGAGTACTTGTAGGTACTCGAGTACATATGTAAATACAAGGATGGGTGAGCAGCGCGTGCAGTGTGACCCTGGGGCATTGTCATGCTCCCAACACACCATCAATGGTCGAATGCGACTTGACACGGATGGACCAACGTGCGCCCACAGCCTCGCTTCGTACAATCAACAGACTCGGTGCGACCAACACGGCAATTAAAGCCTTCATATCATATTCCCCACTCACATACATACGAGCACAACTACCCATTCGTGCAATCTTGGTGAATACCAGACATCACACAGCACCGGGGAGCATGGGGGGAACACCGCAGGTGCCCGTACATGAGGTGTCACCTCTGCCTCATTTCATACCCATGGCACCGTATTCAATAAAATCCCAAGAGCCCGCTTCGTAGCCCTTTCCCCATCTTCTCCGTACATTCATCACCACCTTGCTCCGCCTTCTCAGTCATCCAGTCTCCGTGGCAGCACCGTGAACAGCCTCGACACAACTCTCAGGCACCTTAGTCGCCAGCACAAATGGCGAGCAAAGGAACCATCATCGTCACCGGCGCCAACGGCGGTCTGGGAAGTGCCATAGCAGAGCACATTGCCTCCAGGCCCGAGTTGCTAGGCCATCACGGGATATACATCGTGCGAGACGCGTCCGCAGCGCCGGCGCTCGCCGCGGCCCTTTCGCGAGGCTCACCGTCACACAAGCAAGAGGTGGCCTCTCTGGACTTGACCAACCTCGCCAACGTTCGCCAAGTCGCACAGCACATCAATGTGAGTCCCCATCCGAATGCTTCCCAACGCCCTCACGTCTTGCTGCTGTCTAACGCCGCGGGCTGTTCCATAGAGCCGCGTGTCTGCCGGCCAGATCCCGCCCATCCGCGCCCTCATCCTCAACGCTGGCGTGCTCGACTTTGGCAAGCAGACGTGGACGAGTGACGGGTTCGACGTCACCTTTGCGTCCAACTACCTCGGACACTGGCTGCTCACGCTCCTGCTTCTCCAGAGCATGGACAAGGAAGCCGGCACTATTGTTGTTATTGGAAGCCAGATGCACGAGTAAGCGTTCAACCCCCTCCGAACAAGAGAAACAAAAAAACATCCTTGATATCTACCAGAGCTAACCGAGGGTCCCACGCTGCAGCCCTAATGATAAGCGCAACGACCGCAGCAAGGCGTTTGAAGGCAAGTACAAGCAGATCATGGGCCGCGACGAGGCCAGCGTCGAGGCCGTGGCAAAGGGCACATGGGGTTCGGCCAAGGAAGACCCTTCGTTCCGCAGCGGGCTCCGGCGCTACGGCGCGTCCAAGCTGTGCCTGCTCATGATGATGTTTGAGCTGCAGCGGCGCGCCGACGCCGACGCCCGCCTCGGGAACCTGCGCGTCGTCGGCGTCGACCCGGGCACCATGGCGACGAGCATCACGCGCCTCGCGCCGTGGGCCATGCGCGTGATCCTCTTTGGCGCCGTGCTACCCGCCGTCGCGCTGCTGTTCCCCCGCGGGCCCATACGGACGCCGCAGCGCTCCGGGGCCGATGTCCTGCACGCCGCGGGCCTCTTGGGCGGAGCGGACGCCGACGCCCGGCCCGACACGAAGGCCGTCTACTTTAACGGCAGGGAGCCGAAGGAGCCGAACCCCGAACGGCAGGGAGCCGATGGAGCCGAACCCCGAGGCGAGGGACGCCCAGAAGCGCGCGTTGGTCTGGGCGGAGTCGGTAAAGTATACCCGGCTGGTGGAGGGCGAGACCATTCTCGGCGATTGGCAATGATAGACACTTGACGGCATGTATGTATCTGTAGTATTGACGGAACCGTGGCTACCTTGCGCGTCTAATCTCCGTCACTGTGGAATCTTGAACCCCCCCGGGACTTGATGGGTGAAGAGCCCGTGGGGATCAACCCTTGCCCTGACGTGCTGCAGATGTGCCACGCTCGCCTGCCCGTAGCTCGCAATCACTTCCTGCCCCGGCGCCGCGTAGTTCATGTAGATGTACGGGTCGTGTGCCCCGAGGTCCCTTGCTCTACGGTCAATCTCGTCCATGAGCGCGCGCGCCGCCGCGTATACCTTGTCGTCGTCGCCGGCACGAGACCACGCAGGCGACAAGAGACACACGGCGAGCGGGCCGGACCGGTCTGCGAGCCCCAGGGCGTTGTCTTGGGCGCCGCGCGCGTACAGCTGCGGCGGCAGCGCCTCCAGGTTGACGTCCCACCTGATGCCTGCGATGTCCTGTACCGACGGCAAGCTGGCGTTGTAGGCGTCGAACGTGGCGCGGATCATGGCCTCTGTAGGCACAAAGGTCACCGTTGTCGAGAGGTAGCTGTATCGTTACTGCCCTTTAGCCGATTCGGTACTCAAAATGACAGATGAAGAGTTGCATACCGGGCCGCTTGTGGCGGCTGCAGTGAGACCCCTTGCCTGGCGAGTGTCGACATGTTGGCCACGGTAGCGCCGGCGGAAGGGTACGGGATTGTCGGCAGGTCGAGGACCGGTTGGTAAAAGGCGGGAACCTCGTCGCCACTGGGCTTGGTGTAGATGAGCTGGTTCAGGGCAACGCTCAATTTGTGCGTACTGTTGAATGACCAGCCAAAGAAGAACGACGCATTCTCGTCATACTTGGCCGGATCCATGAGCTCGGCATACACGCGGGCTTGCTGGTCCACGGCCGAGAGCGGGTTCAGCGTAAGACTCGACCACAGCAGGCCCTGTTCAAACGTCTTGATATCGAGGCTGGTGATGATGCCAAAGTTGTTGCACCCGCCGCGGAGCTCCAGCCACAGGTCCGAGTTTTGCTGCTCGCTGGCCTCGACGACGGAGCCGTCGGCGAGAACAACCACGAAATGACCTGATTGCAGGTCCAGCCCTCCCGCGGGCCAAAGTAGGAGATACCGCCGCCGCCCGAGAGCCCTGCCACGCCGACGCCGGCAACACGGCCGCCCGCGGCGCTGAGGCCCAGCGCATCCAGCGTCTCGTAGACGGCGTCGCATGTCGCGCCGGCGCCGACCGTCACCCTCGACTTGTCGCCGCTGACGACGACCGAGTCGAGGCCGCGCATGTCGACTGTGACTCCAGAGCAACTGGCCGCGCCTCGGAACCACTGGTGCCCGCCGCCCCGGACGGCAAACTCGCCTCCGGTGGCTCTCATGGTCTCGACCACGCAGGATACATCGCGGGCCGACCTGGGCGTGACGAAGCACTGGGGATGGAGGCCCGAGACTTGCGGGCTGAAATACGACGTAAGCGCTGCGGCGTATGCGTCGCTTCCCGGAAACAGGACCTTGTCGGAACCGAGGGCGGCCTGCAAGGCTGTACAGGTCTTGTCCACTGCGAAAAAAAAAAACGGTCAGCTCAAAAGCCAAGTGAGAGAGAGACAGAAGCAAAAGAAAAATAAAAGGCGTCAAGTAAACGCTGTGAAAGGGCGCAGAGGACTGGGGGACTAATGCAGGAAGAACCTTACACACACATGACAGAGACTCAACTTGTCCATCATCTTGTTGGGCCAGGAAACTGCGCCGCCTGTACTCAATGTGACCCTACGTTATGTAGGTGACGGATTATGAACAGACATGAGCGCTCGAGGTGCACCCAGCTGCAGCTTGTGTTGGTTCCGAGCTCTCGTGTAGACTGGCGCCTGCATATCCGGGCGTCGCAATGGACCGTGATGGGCTCAACGGGGGCATTCATGTTTTTATCCGTCCAGAATCATGTCCTGTTACCATGTAATTTTGTCACTCGGCCTTTCGGCCTTCTCTTTCCGCCTTTAACTGTCTCGCGCTCGCCGTCTTCCACTCCATGAAGCGCACGTGGCGGCGGGCGTGTCGGCATTGTGCCTTCAATTAGTTGATCCTTCGTCCTCAAACTGCACTGTACTCAGTGGCTGTCTTTCTGCCGTCTGGTGTACAGAGTATTCGCCTGCCAATCTGGGATGGGGGTCTTTGCGCAGGGTCTCGTCTGGTGCCATACACACATGGCAAGGGTCAGCACTATATGTATGTACATGTGTTGCATGAGATTGCCGTGGTATGCCGACAGATACAGTGTCTCGATGGTGGGGGCGAAGAAAATATTGATAACAACATTCACCACAGTTGGTCTTGGCTATGCAACCGGAAAGGGAGAGCCTCGAGTCCCTTGACCCTTGTTTCCGGTGTACGACGGCTGACGGCATCAAGGCGCACCAGTTTTTTCCAAAGGCGTGGCTGCAGCTTCATACAAAACACACCGGACCTCTTCCGAGTGTACTGTGCAGTCTGGTGCAACTTGACACAACCTCGCAAACACTGCTTATTCTCTTGGCATGTCCAGGTACTTTGCCGGGCTCAAGCTCATGTTCATCGACCCGGACACCTTGCCGTGCAGGAACTGGCCAACAAACAGGGTAGAAAATTGTAGGAAGCCATATCCCGCCATGGGCAGACATATGCAGCAGATTCTATCATCAGCGGCTGTATACACAATGTATTACAAATTCACCGTTGTGGATGGTCGGTTCTACCTCCCGCTCACACCCATTGTTGAGCCGACCTGTCCTCACGCAGGTGGTTGGACTGGCGATGCCAATCCAACCCGTCATCAACTCGAGCCGTAGCTTTGAGCGACTGTGTGTCAGTCATTTCGTAATCAAGTATTTGTTTCGACTCGTCACTGCCGCCACCAAATTGGCCACGTTTCTGCTGCTGCTGCTGCTGCTCGTAAGACAAACTTAACTTGGACGACGTAGTCTTCCCCGTGCCCGTGCCGGCGCGACGGCTACCCAGCAGGCGAGAGCGCAGGGACCTGAAGAAGGTAGATGCACTGGCGCCAGGCGACAGAAACTGGGCACAGGCTGGCATGCAGCCCACAATGATGGCTATATCCGTCTCGGTCAGTCTAGGAGAAAGTCGTCAGACCAGAGCGCGAGATGGCACGCCACATGTCTAGAAACATAAACATCAGACTCGCGAGCACAGACTTGCTTGGGCGCCGAGCCACGACAATTCGTCAGACGAGAGGAGCTGCGTCTTCGCGTAAAGCGACACAACGCTAGCCGCCACTCCGCTGCAAGGCAAAGGAGAGTTGGCCAATGCGTCAAGTTCTCAAATCAGAGGGCTTCGGGGATCAGACGTACAGAAGTGCAATAGAAAAGACGCACACCAGCTGGATTCGTCGCTTCAGTGGCAGGTGGAGGCCGAGGAGAATCGGCATGGGAAGAAAGAATATGTACAGGTCAATCACTGTTCCAACAGCGCTCTGCACGGCGCCAGCCAGGGAGAACCTCTGGCCCTAGGCCTGCAGCTTGACGAGGAGCGAGGACCATGGCTTGCTAGGATCGGGTGCCGCGTACACGGCGGCCAGTGGGATGTTGGACAGGTACACGAGCAAAGTCATGACACGGCCAAGGTTGATGGCTAGTTTGAGTCGTCTACCCGTCGCAAAGAGCTGTCGGTAGAGCAAGAAGATGGCCGCTTTTGAGAAGAAGACGACGGGCGAAAACAGCACCGTCTGGATGAAGGGGAGCTGGAGGAAGCGCCCGGTGTAAAAACACACCGGAACATCCCAGGCGTGGCGGAAGGAATCGTGCTCTGCCCAGATGAGGTTTTCCATCAGTACTGCTGAGGAGAGACGGTTCAAACAAAAAGCAACATGGCACAACGTCGTGTCTTGCACGCAATGATGACGCCAGTGTAGGCAATGTTGACCAGGCACGCCACCAATGTGATGTCTGTATGCCAGTAAGCTACTGCACGTTTCCTGGTCCAGAATTCTCCTAGGGCTACGGTCTCACAGTCGGCAGAGTGCAACTTGCTGCGATTGATAAACAGCCGCCCACCCGTGAAGGCGATTGAGATGGCCAGCAGCGTAGTGCCGACGGCGATGACGGTCGGTCCCAGACTGGGAGGATCAATGAAATTGTATTTGCCACCGGGGGGTTTCCCTGCCGGTATCTTGCAAGGATCCTTTGTCGAATCCATCTTGACATGCTCCTTCTCTAACCAAGGACCACAGACGAAGAGGTTAGACCAGGTTTGGCGTAATCCGGCTAGTTGTCTAGCAGATCAGCTTGGAGAAAAGCCTTGTTTCACTCCCATCCAATGTGAATGGAGGGGCTTTTGAAGCTTAACTATCACATGGATACGTTTATGGAGCTGTGGAAGAATCAATTTGGTGTTTTCCTCAGCATAGCCAATATTCTTCCGATGACCACACCATCGAGCACTGCAGAAAATGCTCTGCAAACCCCCTCGGAAAATATTCAGCCCCCAAGCACTCGTTTCCATGCACCAGGAGCTGTAAGACAGGGATTCGGCAGAAACATCGCCCTGGCAGGAACCATACTCAGTGAGGGCTGGAGGTAGGAGTACATATCTAGGAAATAATGGAAGGTGTCTGCAGAATCAGACACAGGTGGCGTCAATAAAAGCAAGACAAGCCTCTCAAGGCTGCAACCGACAGTATGAAGTGCATAGCACATAGAGGGAAACTCGCAAACTGGACTGAACAGGAATGCATGGCAGATACCACCCTATTACTCCGTACTTTGGCCAATTCGGCTCCCAAAGGCTGTTGTTTTGGGTGTGAACCAGGCTGTACTGGTTGCAAGCCAAGTTACACTGCTTCACGGTGAGTTTGGCCAAGCATAACTTGTAGCAGAATCCACACATTGTGCTTCATTTTATATGCTGCAGTGCTCCGGAGTCCCAACGCAGGACAGGGATGGCGGACATGATTGACGGCCTCATTCTGTAGCTCAAGTTGAAAGGCGGCAAATTCAAGGCCAAGGGGGCTTTACCCGGCGGCTCCCAGTCACGAACTGGCAGATACAATGTATGTGTCGCACCAGAGGGTCGAGAAAGCTAAATATGAAATTAATCTAGGCCCGGATTTCGGTTTGGATTCGGACACACTCCAACCTGACCCGCTCAGGATGGTTCATCCTGAGCAGCAGATTATAATTGGCGTCGTCTATACAGTTTCGGACTCGACGCCTGGCCTGTTCCTGCGTTTCGCCTGCTTCCACCTGCACAAGCAAGCGATGCTCCTGCAACAAACAAGCCAACACTGCCACGCCTTCAACCAGGGAAAATTTCTTGCCAACGCAGATCTGGGGGCCCTCCGACCAGGGCAAAAAGGTCCCTCTGCGAGGATTCAGTAGCCCCTCGTCTCCCTTGTCGTCATGCAAAATCCAGCGAGATGGTCGCCAGATATATGGGTCGTCCCAGTACCTGGCGTCCGTCTGTACACCGAGCAGCAACGGGAAGACCTCGGTCCCCGGGGGGATGACGAGAAGTTGATCCCCGAGCCGGAGACTCGGCGCCGTTTGGGACGCAATTTTAGGTATGCCGGTAACTGGGGGGAAGATGCGGAGCGTCTCAAGAAGCACAGCCTGGCAGCGTTTGAGCTTGGGGAACATGTCGTAGTCCCACTCATCATTCGGGTGTCCCCCGGAGAACATCTTGATTTCCTGGTAGATCCATTCTTGTACGTCTGGATGTACTGCTAGGAGAGCAAGGGTGAAATTTAGCGTAAGACGCACGGTATCATGGCCTGCAAAATTAATGACGAAGCTGTTTCCAAGGATCTCGTCAACAGAAAGGCCACTGTTCTTGGCCTTGGCAGATACCGGGGCTGCACTATTTTTGGTTTCCTCGCGAGTATCTGGCTTTAGGGCACGGACGAGGGGTGTCAATAAGCCATTTTGCTTGGAGCCATCACTGCCAAGAGCAGCTGTCTCCTCTCGGAGAACCTTCAGCAGGATAGACCTAAATGACTCGGCTGCGCGTCCAACTCTAGCGAGATGCCTGGGAATAATAGTCCCTCTGAGACGGTGATAGGGAGTTAACATCAACAAGATAGAGTTGTCGAGAACAGTTCGCAAGGTATCCTGGTAGCCCCCCGCGATTTTCTCCGAGTCTTTCGGTCTGGTATTGGTTTGTGACTGGGGACGCTCATGGAAGGCTGTCGCACCGAGCACATTGAATGTGAGTGCTCGCAAGTCATTTTCGAGACTCGGGATATTGCCACGAAATTGAGTGGTCCAAGCGTGAAGCATCGATCTATCTCCGGCCTGAGTTAACCTCAGCTTGCAACCAGCCACCTCAGCAAATCCACTTACCGCGCGTGACACAACGTCTCCCTCCACACCAAAGACATCAAGTCGTCGTTGAACGGGGCCAGTCATCCAACCCTACGGTAAAGATAGATGGCCCGTAGATAGCCAGCATGCCTAGTGCAGCAGTCCATTGTTAGCGCCATCGGGCCGACGTCCGTCGATGTCGGCGTGGATGTCCGCCTCTTGCCAGAGATACATCGAGACAAGCTAGGCCAGGGGTTGGGGGCCAAGGGATGGAAGAAGGCTTTGTACGGTATTTTTGGACTGCACGCACAAAGTCACGCCATCTTGCAAAAATCTCGCTAATCATGTCTGGGTCGGCAATGTGCAGGCTAATTTCTTCTGGTGACACGAGCGCTTAGACTGGCCTTAGAGTTGCGGTAGGCGGCTCTTCTCCAGAAAGTGCCAAGTGCGGTGCGAATATCGTACAAAGTCGGGGTATGAGCTCCACGGCACGGGCAGGAAGTTGAGAAGGTTCCATACGAACGGTTGTAGAATGACCCAGGTGTAGCTGTTGACGCCGAACGGGATCCTAACAATAGGGACGTCCAGAGCGCGAGCCCTGTGCACGTTGGACTCGAGACGAATAAGAGTCCACGCCAGGTAGGTGAGAATCGACGAGAAGGGTATTGAAACAATCATTGGCGCAAATTTGAGAGGAAAGGTGATTAGCCAAGTACGTGGCGGCAATTGTTGCTTGTCTGGCTCGGCGCAGCCCGCAAATGTCGCATACTTTTATACCCGCAACTGGCTAACTTGAAAGAGAACTACGAACATTGGACGTACTTTGTAACCCATCTGTCCAATTCGTTCTGGATATTTGGCTGTACACTGCACGGAGTGAATATGTACTGCAACTACCCCGTACTTTGCCCCCTAGCCCTCACTCACCGTGTTACGGAGTGGGCAAGCTTGAATCCACCAGGGACCATGCGAGTAAAAACACGTCGAGGGTCGTACTTGCGTTGCGTCTCGAGCAGCTTGTCCACACTGGCCGGCCCGTAGCTGGCGATGGGGTTCTGCCATTGTGCCGCATAGTCGATGTAGATGAAGGGGTCCAGCTTGCCCATCCGGCCCACATTGTGCTCAGTGGTTGCAATCAGCTTCTTCATCGCCATGTTGACGGCTTCGTCGTCTGCAGCATTGGACCAGGTCGCGGTCGCCATGACGATGATCAGGGACTTGTCGCCACGGTTGGCCAGCCCGAGGGCATTGGCCACAGCGTGCCGCGCGTGGAGTGTTGGAGGGATGGGATCCATTGTGACTGCCCACACGAGCCCCGGGATTAGGCGTACTGATGGCACGAGGGCATTCCATGCCCTCACAGTCGCATTGATGGCCTCGACACAAGACTGAATGGTGACGGTGGCCGTTGCCTGCCTAGATCCGCTCCCCCATCCCATCAGCAGTCAGTCTCGCAGCGGTTGGTGGGAAAGTGGGAAAACAGGTGAGACGACAAGAGCGTGTGTGGACAGGGATCATCGAACTGGAGAGGAAGCATACCTGAAGCCCCTGATATCCCTCGATTCTGTCTCCGCCGCCAGATCTGACATGTTGGTTATTCGCTGCGAGTTGGACAGAGAGGGCAGCTCTGACAAGGCACGGTACACTGGTGGATTCACCACCGGCCTGGTGTACTCCATGTTGTTGACGATGACCTTGACATCCTGTTTCCCCGAATAGGCAAACGTGGTGAGCAAGGACGCATAGTCGTCGTAGGTTGCCGGGTTGCTGAAGTCGGACAAGGCAACCACCTGGTCGTCGATGGTGGAAAAGGGTCTGTCGACAAAGCCGCCCCAGAGCTGGCCCTGCTCAAACACGCGCAAGTCGACGCTGGTGACAATGCCAAAGTTGTTAGAGCCGCCGCGAAGCGCCCACAGGAGGTCCGAATGCTGGTGGTGGTTGGCGTTGACGATGAAGCCGTTGGCAAGCACCACCTCGAAATTGATGATGGTGTCGCACGTCCACCCCACGCGGGGCCCCAGGTACGAAATGCCCCCACCCACAGACAAACCGCCGACCCCCACGCTGGATGCGCGACCCCCACCCACTGTCAACCCTCGGGCGTCGAGCTGCGAGTATATCTCGCCCCAGGTTGTGCCAGCGCCAACAGACACAAAATCCCGACTGCTCATCGTGATGGTATTGAGGCCGCTGAGGTCGATGGTGACGCCGCCGTGGATGTTGGCCGCACCTGCGAAGCTGGCGTGTCCACCTGACCGTACCGTGAACTGACAGCCGTGGGTGGGCGGTTGAGATCATCACCGTCATGGTTATTTGTGGCCACTGTTGTGAGCACAATCACGGCTTTGGATACATCTCGCGCGGATTGGGGTGAGACGATGCAGTGTGGACGGACGGCTGACTCTTGCTGTGAGAAATATGACCCCAGCGATGCTGTGTAGGCTGCGCTTCATGGGAACGATACTTTGTTCCCGAGTACCTTGGACAAGGCAAGACACTGCAGGCTTTGAGGGCGACCCCAAGCGTTAGACCCCGTGCCCGGCTTGCGGTGAGGAAGGTTTGACTTGGGAGACTCACGCAGATGACGGCGGTGCAGGTTGTATTGAACATGACAGGTTTAAGATGTCCTGGGTTGTAGTTGATAATATTGTGGCTGCAAACTCTGTATTGTACAATTCACTGGTTTTTCGCATCACACCTCCAGTGATGTCTCTCGGCAAAGTATTTATATGTGGTAAGCAAAAAGGGAGCCGAAATATTTATAAATTGTGGACAGGTATTGCTGGCCGCTTCAATTTCCGTGCTGCTGCTGGTACTCACCGGTCCTCAAAAGCAATACCAAACACCAGGAGTGTACGGGGTGCAAGACTTCTGACATGAATTGAGATATGTAGTACGGAGTATTCTACGCGACAGTGTAGTCTTACGTACATATGACCCTTGACCAGATGTCAATGCTTCGTGTCATGGAATCTTACAACGCACGATGCCACCTCCATATCTGTTGTGGTCATCCTGCCTGCAGCCAAACATGAGATACTGCCCGCTTGCTTTCGTCACCATTCAAATATACAACTCATTAGAGCATACTGCATTGAGCAGCTTCTTGTATGAGATTGTAAAGGGGCGGATAAATACGCACAGTGCCCCGTGTCTATAAGCTTGCCATGCTTAATTGAACGGGCTTCAGTCATATCCATCCTACTAGACATGATATCCAAGGTTGAAAAGAGGAAGGTAATCCGTCATTACGTAGAACTAGTTGCATAGATTCGGCGGTATAAAGGGTCAAGGGTGGCCCAATATCGTGCAATAAATGCAACGACCTACGACAACATTTGTGCGTCCCTGCAGGAGGGCTCTTCGCGACGCTGGCCGAGTCTCCGCCATTTATAAAAATTATTCTTGATACACGCCATGTTCTCATATTTTCTACCAAATCAATCTATCAGCGCTATTCTCGTGAATCATGTCCCTGTCGGCCAACTCCACGCTCTACTTGGGCGACGAGTCTGCCAGCGACTCTGCCGGTTCCTGCACGCCGCCTACCACGCTGTCTGCCTGCCCAACGTAGTCTCGACCGCGATACTTTCCGCAGCATTTGTGCTCTCTGCACTGGTGCCATGGCGATTATGGCGGTTCACCGTGTTGCCTTGGCTATATCCAGACCCCCCCCAAAGAGTTCCCATACTCGATACCAGGTGAGCGTCCAACAAGGAAGTCAACTTGGAAAAGGGACAGAAGCACTAACCGCGTCACTCAATTAGTCTTGGATCAGCAGCCCTGAGGATTCGTAAATTCTATCCGTCCCGTCGACGTGATCTAACTCTCTCCGTCCAGGTCATGCCCGTGCATTTTTCCAGGACTCAAACGGCCTACTCGTCAGAGCCAGGTATGATGAGCGCGCTCAACGCAAACAGTCATTGCAAGCAGAAAAAGCTTATCAATAGCCCCAAAGGTCATACTTTGGTACCTCCCGGGAGCCGTCCGCTCTGGTGGTGTTTGGAAAGACTTTCTACGTCGTCACACCAAGTCAAGCAGTCGGACGAAGTGTACCGAAACACCGAGGCGGTTTCCTTTGACGACTTTGTGCAGGGCCTCATGAGAAACAATGGCAACGACGAAGAGGCCACCAAGGCTGTGTTCACGGCCCTGCCCGTCGATAAAGCCGGCTTCCCCAACCCACGGGGCGAGTCCATCGGTCGCCTGGCCTCTGTTATGCACGCGCATCAACTACACCCTGGCGCAAATCTGGCTGTTTTGCAGGAAAAGGTACAGAAATGGCTGAATTTCCATGTGCACCCCAAAGAAATCTGCGCGAAGCCCACGGCCACTTCTTCAGGCCGCAAGAGTGTCGAAGTGCCGCTCTATCAGTGGTGTTCGAAATACTTTATCCAGCTCGGCCAGGACATCTACTTTGGAGAGATGCTGGCGAGGATCGATCCCACACTTCCATCCGCATTTTTTCTCTTTGACGAGCTCATCTGGAAGATGCTCTACCAATACCCGGGCTTTCTGTCCTCGGACATGTCCGTTCCTAGGGCTCGGGTCATCGCCTCGCTCGATAAATACCTGCAGGTGCCGCAGAAGGAGAGAGCCGGGGATGCGGCTTGGCTAGTCAATGCCATGGAAGATGAGATGAGGGCCGTAGGCGTCCAAGGAGAAAACCTCGCCATTGTCATATTCGACCTGTATCTCGCGTACGCCCGCCCCCCTTTTAAGCTTGATGATGACACTGGGACAAGAGCCAGAAACTGACTACAGGCCTCTCGCAGCATCAACACAAACACCCGCAAAACAGCCTTCTGGGTCCTGACATATCTCCTCCACAACCCCGAGCTG
>NW_011942193.1:91865-215245 GCF_000187425.2 Metarhizium robertsii ARSEF 23 | reverse complement strand
TGCCCTTGTACCGTCACAGTGGCCTACGAAATACCTCCCGGGGAGCGAGTTACAAGCCCGAGTCTTCTTCTGGGACCGCCAGCTTGAACTAACAGATTTCTCGGGCGCAGTAAGTTTTAGTGAGCTTGGGACGAAACTCTTAGACTTTGTCCGCAGCACAGTGTATGCTCCAGAACTCACTTCCAAATCTGGAAAACCCATGCCGCTGGTATTCGTCAGCCACAGTCTCGGTGGTCTGGTAGTGAAAGCAGCGCTCGCTGGTGCAGTCCCGAAGAATGACTCTTGCCTCAGAGCTATCAAAGGGCTCGTGTTTTTGGGTACTCCGCACCAAGAGTTGGACGAAAATTCACGCAATGATGCGGTTCGGAGGATAGTACAAGCGGCTATTGACAATCGCCTCGACCCTGGGCGGAACAATTCATTGAACGGACGAACCAAACGAGGATTCGCCCATACAGAGCAGACTGAGGCATACAATAAACTTGATTTGGACTTTGGAGGAGTATGTCGACGTTTACACATCAAGATGCTCTCCATCACAGAAACATCGGGACAGGTAAAGGGCCTTTGATTCCTACTTGGCTGCTTGGGAGTCAGTCTACTAACCTTTCAAAGTTGACGCCTCTAGACGGCATAGACTGTAAACTACCTAATGCGGAAAATGTGAGCGTCGACAAGGATCACGGGAGTCTCCCCAGACTATCGTGCACTGACGATGTTGTCTACGAAAAAATCGTCGAGTTTCTCCATGCAGTCCTGATTCGTGAGAAGCAATCGGAGAGCCGCATTTCAGGTGAGTGACGGCGATGCCCAAGACCCCAATGTCCAATTTGTAATGGGGGTCTAATATTTTATAGTAGACCTACCAGACCATCAAGACGACTACAATTACGTCTCCAAGTCAACGTCTCCTCAAGCCTCATTCTCACAGCCGTGTCAGCCCAAGTATTCTGAAAAAGGTGTGTGACCATCGGTCTACGGCAAAACAAATTACTGATATGGCGGCAGATATTATTTTGGCTCTGCAAAAAGATTCAAGTGGCTATCTCCCTTTACCATCCGACACAGTCGCCTCATCATTGTTGAATTCTATATCCGGCTTCCTGAAAAAGCCGGTGAACTCCAAAATAACAGACTGGCTAGACGATCCCGAGTGTCCATATCTCTGGATTCGAGGCAACACCGGCAGCGGCAAGACTGTCTTGATGGCGGAGCTATACCACCATTTGATCCAATCCTCTGGAGCTCAGAGTCAACCGGGCACCATGGCGAATCAGACATCAATTACAGGCTTCTTCTTCAACGGACGGCTGCAAGGTCAAAGGACTGCGAATGATATGCTTCGGTCCGTTCTCTATCACATATTCATTAAACGGGGCGATCTTGTCAATCTCCTCATCCGGGACGGAGACATCGTCGGCACAGATTTTCTTGGATCGTCTTTGTCGTGGGCAACTTTGTCGTCGGTTTTTGAAAAGACTGTGGAAGTGGCTTCTGATACCAGATTCATCCTCTTTCTTGACGCCTTGGATGAATGCGGGCCCGAAACAGAGCATGATTCAAATTATCTTTATAGAGTATGTCGGTTCATATCTCGCCGCCGACCGCTTCGAAATCTGAAGATATGCTTTTCCAGCCGACCTTCCAGCGTGTTCTTCTCCGAGTTTAGCGAGGTGGCGCAGCTGCGGATGGAAGACTTGAACGGCTCAGATATTTTCAGAGACGTTGAGCAACGACTACTACTGACAGGAGGCTTCGGCGAGGTAACACCGCAGCAGATGGACCACTTCAGCAGCTCAGATATCGTCAAATATGTTGAGCAACGATTAGCCAACGGAGAAGTTAACCCGGGACTAGTAGAAGATGTAACATATCTTTCTTGGGGAGCAATTCTCCAGAGAGCTCTCACTGTTCATAACCTGATTCAACGCTTGAAAGACGATTTGGATTTCAACCACCAAATTGTCCGTACCCCCGAATTGCTGGAGACTCTGTACGAGAGAATGTTGGATGATATCCCGTCACACTACAAGAAAGAGGCGTCCAGGATTCTTCGCATTATCGCCATTGTGCCATTTCAGTTGGATATTGATTTACTAAGCATCGCAGTCGAGGACTATAGTGTTGAGCCCGGAAGTTCTATCCAGGAAGCTGGAAGCGATCTTGCAGCTGTCAATGCCAAATATGGATACCATGAACCGAAGAGGAGCGAATCGGCCCACGAAGAGCGGAGACTCAAAGCAACTAGGCGTATGAACCGCCGTTGTGGTGGTCTTCTCTCTATTCAAGATGGAAACGACATTCGCTTCATCCATGACTCCGTGAGGAGCTTTCTCTCCAAGCCTCAGAATTCTCAACGATTACTCGGAGAATTGACAGACACAAGATTTGACCCTCCTATGAACCTGCTAAGCGCTTGCATTATTCGACTGAAACAAAACCTGAACGAAGAATGGCCAAGCAATGACTCCACCGTTGATTACAGAGCACTCATCAACAACTTGGTGACTCAGGCACTTGCTGCCGCCTCTCTTGCCGACGATGGCCCTGGAGTGTTTCCCTACTACACCCGCCTGTTCAACGAGCTCAGCGATGTCTGTCTTCGCATCCAACGACTACAGCCATTACCTACTAGCCTGACGTACACAGCCCCCGTGCCTGGTTCCTTCAATGGCATAATATACGAGCACTACCGCGTCCTCCTGGCTATAAAAGCCGAACTATGGTGGTATTTGCGCACCACAGTAAATGAGAACATCGTCATGCTGAAAGACAACAGTAATGTCTCCCTCCTCACACATCTCATCAATACAAAGGACCTAGCCACGCTCCCCTGGGCGACCACCATCCGCGACTCACATAATCTTCCACGCCCTGACGTGGTAAAGCTCTTCTTCAAATTTCAGGCGGACCCTAATGATGCTACACCAGATCGAAATGTGTCGTGAAGTTCTCGAGGCGGGCTACCACCTCTTTCACGTCGATACAGTGCCATCGAATCCTGGGCCCGCGCAGACACATGAGAATAAGACCAAATGGGTTGCGATTATGAAACTGTTTCTGGACTACGGCGCAGATGTCAATGCCAGTTTCCCAGAGACCAGGTTCGAGTTGCGCGATCCTCTAGCGGACATGGAGCAGACTACGTCTCTGCGCTTCAAAACACTAGAGCCTGAGCAGACGTTGCGGGACGTGCTGAGCCTCAACAGCGAGTACAATAGCGAATATAGAGAGTATCTAGGGATCATCGAGGAGAAGCGCAATATGCAACCGCGCCAAGTAGCGGAAGCGCCCACGTCCCCCCAGCTCATGCCCGTATCGGCGACATCTGGGTCGCCAAGTAAGATGCCGCGGCTTGACCATCTTTCGCAGTCTTCGACTCGTTCATGCACACAGCCAGAGACGGGTGGTGTCAGGACAATTGATACCGAGGAAGGGCAGACGCCGGGGGATTATACTCAAAGACGGACTTCTCGGTCCGCCCAAGAACAGCTTTCCGAGGAAAGTCAACCAGAACAAGAGGTTCAGCGGGATAGGTGGTCTCGTTTACGACAGGGGATTATTCGTTTCAGGCATAGCCGGACCCCTAAGTAGGTACTGGGGCAACTAAACATGTTTTACGTTGAAATTAATCATGTAGTACCCCTTAGTCCTAATCTGGAAGAACGCCTAACTCCTATAAATTCAGTGAGGCGTACGTTTATTTCATTTTATAGCCTTATCAATGTCTGTATTAATATATATATATGTATATATGTGTGTGTGTGTGTGTGTGATTTACGTTCATAGCTTATTTTATAATGGCAGTAAAAAGCCGTAATTGGGCGTGGCACGAGTAGTGCCCTTGTATTTTTTACACAAAGTCGCGACTTAAAAACGTAGGAGCGTGGCATTGTACTTGGTGGGTATATATATCTGATACAATCCTAAGACTAGGAGTTGATGGTAATACCTATAATGCCGCGTCGTGGTACTATCTCTTTAGCTGCGGAATAACTCGTGGAGGCTCCTCTAACATACAATTTTCCTAGGTACGTGAGTCTCCGCGAGCTATTCTGCAGCTGAAAAGATAAAGAGCAATGACTTGCCCTATTTTAAGGTCCTGATATCTGACACTATTATATGCGACAGAGACTTCCCCAAAACTTTGGTGGAACAAAACTGTCCTCGAGCATGCTAATTAGTATTGGACCACCCACCAATGTGAGTATTAAGATAACATTGAAGTGTCCCGATTATTACTCTAAATCAGGCGCGGTCTTGGCTGAGTGATTGTGTGTTGGCCCCGACCAGCACTTTTTACATGGCTTCAAATGTTGTAATGGCCCGAGGACCGAGTGCTAGCAGATGGGTTGTTTCGAAGTTATCCGGTCCGAAGACAGGGAAGTTGGCATTATTATACAGCCGCACCAGTGTAGCAGTCCGCGGGTACCAAGTCATGCAATATTGGCATCTGGTGGGCGTGACCTCTCCGTCTTGGCTATCCAGTGATGTCCCCCCAAATGTTGACGGTAATAAAAACAAGTCTGGTGTTGTCTGGTACTAAATGTCTTGATACGGTCCCCAATTGACTCATGTTGGTTTCGGTGTCTATTAGCTTATATGAAACTGCAGCCTGCCGGCCACCTCTAGCCTTTTTTTGATGCCGACTAAATATCAGAATTTGCAGGGCAAGGTTGCGCTTGTTTTAGCCTTGTAGCAATCAAGAGGGCTGTATCTAGCATTACGTATTAAAGCGCGTTGTGCGCTTGTGTTTGCGTGAGGATAATATTTACAGGCAGGATTGCCGCCTCCTTCCAGAGAAATACTCGCGGGGTGGTCTTTCAGACAGGTAGGATGGCGTGGTAGGCCTTGTTCAGGATTATTTGGAGTTTTAAGAGTTAATAAAATAGTCCTTACTCTCCTCTGTGTTATCTTGGAGGGGAAGCCTGGGAACCATGTGTCCAGTCCGTAGAAGAGTGTGGATAGGGCTACAGCATAGACTGCTCTCCTAGCTGCTACTGATGACGTTTTCCGTACTGTATTGCCAATAAACCGTAGCTGTGAGATGGACTTATTTGCCGTAAGTGACAATTTCTCAATGTGCGTGTTACAAGTAAGCTTACGGTTGAGCTAGACTCGCAGCCAGCGTATTGACTTCTGTGCCTTAACTTCCCGGTCCTGGTGGAAGACTGGTGGGGAGCTTCTGTTCTGTCAAGTTTTCTAGAGAAGTGAATGACTTTTGTCTTGTCTGGGTCAAAGGAGAAAGCCTCCCGTTGTCCCTATGCCCCCATTTCGCGATTGTAATATTTGTCTCCGCTGTAGTCTCCTTTAAAGTGTCTCCTATAAAGAGCATCACTGTGTCGTCTGCATAGCCGTACCTTTCTGTTGCCCTAGGTAGAGAGTACATAGGAGTCGTAGCTAGGAGATAGAGTATTGGTGATGGGGGCGAGCCTTGAGGGAGGCCGCAGATGAGTCAATTCTGCGGGTTTTGTTTTAGCATGTCAAGTTGGAATCTGACTAGTGCTTAATGTTGCGATGGGAGACAAAATGATAGGTCCACCATATCAGAAAATCCGGACATCCTTGTTGTCGAAGTAGGAGAATTAGCCCATTGGGGAGAATCGTGTTGAAAGGAAAGAACAGAAGGTCTCAATCATTGTGACGAGTGACAACCTTTGCACGCCGTTTCCTCCATGTACATCTGTAACATTGTGCACATGTGAAGGCACCAGACTCAGTGCTGGTGACCAGTGACCTTTAGCATTGACCTCAAGTGCTAGCTCTTGAGCTCACCCCCCCCGGGGACAGCTCGTGCTTACGGGGTACCAGACAGATACAGGCACCAGACCAGTTGACCTCTCAAGTTACGGTGCACAGCCCGCACCAGACCGCTACAGTTCCCCACATGTGCCCCAGTACCGCCACTGAAGTCATGTCAACTGGTGCCAGCTGGCATCAATGTGTGCTTAAGCTGGTGGCCGCCTGGCACGTGCTAGCAGTTGATTATGTCAATGCCCCCAGGTGCCGTCTCTCGTCTGCATGTGACCATTGATCAAATGGATCTCTAGCATTCCTTTCCCAACCCTCGTTTCACACTTTAGACGTCTGCATATCCCGCCTACTTTCGCTTCGTCGGCAATGGCAGCAATGCTTAAAGCTGTCTGTCAAGGCAAAAATTCCGCCGATTTCGACCAATGTCCAGAGACGCAAGACACCTCGATGCAGGGCATGAAAGCCTCGCCATCAACAATACCTGCATCCGCCGCTTCCTTACTCTTGTTGCCCTCAAGACTACCGCACGGTTCTTTCATCGCCAAGGCGCTTGCGTCCCCATTTCGAGACGCCTAATCGTCAAGTCGGATGCCTTTGTCGACTTGACAGAAGGAGCAACAATGAAATTTGTCGCCAACAACACCTCCGTCCCTATACCCAAGGTCTGGTGCTCCTTTACTCGCAATGGACGCGTATACCTTGTCATGGAGAGAATACGAGGCGATTGCATCGCGAAAGGATGGGATGATCGATCCAAAGAATCCAAGGACAAGCTCTTGGCGCAGTTGAAGCTCATGGTGGAAGAAATTCGTTCGCTTCAGCCTCGCCCTGACGCGGGGGTCGAGAGCTGCGTTGGCGGGTCGTTATTCGATAGCCGGATGCCCCGTCCAGATCGCCGCTTCGGCCCTTTCCAAACCATACAAGAATTTCACTTGTGGCTGAGGGACAACTTGCGGCCCTCGGAAGCCGAGAAGCCTGAGCAGGCGGCTGAACAAGATTGGAAGGACGTCAAGGACATGGCCGCTCGACAGGACGGGCCTTGGCCTCGGCCAGTCTTCACGCACGGTGATTTGAACCCATGCAATATAATTGTCCGAGGGGATAAAGTTGTTGGCATCATCGACTGGGAATTTTCTGGTTGGTATCCAAATTATTGGGAATATACGTCTGCGTGGTGCACCCAGATATTGAGAACAGAGTGGCAGGATCTACTCAGCAGCTTCTTGGAGCCATTCCCAGAGGACTTGGAGATGGAAAGGACTAGGCAGAGGTGGTGGGGAGAGATCTGAACAAGGTCTAAATCGGCCTACATATCTATTTTGTTTCGAATTACAACCCTCGCCTGATGGCCCAATGCGTAGCCCTGACCTGGTGCTATCCCGCCGTCTGAGAGACGATTGGACTGTACTGTCTGTCTGGAATACACCAGCCGAATGCTAAGCGCCCAAGGCCCTGATTTATTGGCTCTGCATCCCTCTCCTTCGGCCATGGCCTGAAACGGGCCCCAGGTTAGGTGTCTCAAGCAGGAACGATATGAACCAATTTCAATGGCTCCCGAAGTTCTCAGCTGCGACGGCCCCTTCACTTTCTCTGAGTCGACCCAAGGCCCAAGACTCTTCATAAAGCGAATCTTCCTCTCAATTATTCATGGTTTCTTTGACTGTTTACCAGTACTTTCAGAGCTCATCTAAATGGAGAGATCGCGGACCAGTCAGTGCCTTTCCTATTTTGCTCAGTGACTTTGACAAGTAGTAGGAATGGTCTCCAACAAGAAACGTCTTTACGTCGCCCTCTATCCTAGTGGCATCGTGAATGATGAAACGCGAAGGTGAAGAAGCCGCAGCGGCCTGCCCTCCGACTTCTGTATCTAGAAGCTTACATTTGAGTCCGAGAACAGGTACCATTGGGGCTTCCTAGTCGGGCCCAAGGTCGAGGATCAAGACTCGGTCCAAGGTATGCGCTACCACGTCAAAAATCCCATTTCTCGGGGTTGGGTGTACGAGGAAGCGGAGCTACGCGACGTTCGATCCACCAACAACCTACTCGTCCGCATCCTCGTCGCCAAGGTCCTGGATGAGGAGCGCCTCGCAAACATTCTCCGAGCCGTTCCTATTGTGCAAAATGACGCCAACTGGAGGTGTCGCACCTGGATTGCAAATGCGGTGGCAGCGGTGAAGCAGGACGGCAGAGCCGTAGGTAGGGCAGTGCTAGATTGGGGGGAAATAGAGCGTGTCGCGAGACGGTTTGCTGGCGAGAAGACGGCCGCCGGTCGCTTTAGGGATGTTAAACTGGCGCTGAAGCCGAAGCCGACATGGGATATGTTGCAAAACAGGGAGACTGTCTCGTAAAACGACGCCGAGTAGCTCGGAAGCATGGCTGTGAGGCCATGATCGGAACCGACTCATATGCTTCCCAACCAGATAATGATTTGGCGCCGAATGGCCTCTCACCGGCGATGATATTTCATGCCTTGCTGGTCTTGTCTAAATCTACAACCGATCAGCTCCTAGCCGCTTCTTAAGTCCGGCCATGCTAGATGGTTTGTAGGTATTGGTAAATTGTACTTATCTAATATTACCTTGAGTCCTTGAGTAAATCTTGTGGCCCGGGTTTCCTGGCCCCAATTTTCTCCCCGTTATGCTCGTGACATTACCGTCTTTCGTGAACAGACCGTTCCAAAGTAAGAGCTTTATAACGTCTCTTAACATATAATACTAGCTGGGAAAACTCTCAATACGTAATTTATCTCGTCGTAGAGCTTGAAGTCGAGGCTCTTGCCGATTCTTTCGAAGGTTCCTCATTGGGAGATCTGGTACTATTGATGCTCGGGAGACACATTTCACTAGGTCACCAGTTTTTTAAGGGTCAAATGCGGAGGACTCCGTATTCAGTTGCAACTGCAGTACTAAATGAGACATGTCTGTCCCGGACTGCTTAGTGCGCCATCGGAAAGTCCTCCGCGTATGTATGACGTTCTGATGCGGAGGTGCCACTGGCCTCTATGATATAACAGTGACGCTCATGCACGTTGCAACACCTCAACCTATAAAAACGGCCGCGCCTTGCTCTGTTAAAAGCCAGGCTTTACGGGAAAAGCGCAGGCTTGTTGTTGTCTAGCGAACCCCTTCCATCATGCCCACCACGCGGTCTGGAAAATCTAGCGCCGGAGCGCAGGCGCAGCCAGCTGGGAAGAAGCGGAAAATAGAGATCGGCGACGAAATCAGCCCAAAAGGGAAGAATAAAAAAGTTGGAGAGCACAGGAATACTGCTGATTCGACCAAAAAGCGCCCACAAAAACAGACAGATGCAAAGCAGGCAGACTCCAACACACAAGCACCACCTCGTGTCTTGGAAAAGGGAGTGCTGTACTACTTTATCCGTGGCCGGGTTGGCATCGATGAACCCAAGTCCATCGACGACATCGCAAGAGGATATCTCATCCTTCGGCCCATCCCCGACGACGCAAAGCTCCACGGTGCACTCCCCACGTCAGCTACAGCCAGACTTATCGCTTTGCCAAAAAAGGCGCTACCTGCAAGCCCAAAGGACAGATTCATGGCGTTTGTCGAAAAATCACACGTGTCGTATGACGAGCTTGGCGCCAAGTTTCTAAAGGGAGACGTTTACGAGACGAAGACGGCGGGACGTCGTCAATCTCCTGATGCAACGCCCGTAGGGGAAGGCGTGTATGTTCTTACGACCACGGGGCGCGAGAGTCACCTTTCGTACATGGCAACTCTGCCCCATGAGCTGGGTGAGCTGCAACATGCGCTGCGATTCAACGACAAGGGGAGTTTCATCATCAGTAGCAAGAATCCGACGTACAAGGGGCCGTCGTTTGCACAGTTACCAAAGGGACCAGAGTACCCTCCATCGTAAGTGCGCACCGACACTCGAGAGAGCAGCTTCAAGTGCGGCATCTGACAATGTCTGGCAGGGTGCTTGACAAGTTCGGGGACTTGCGCTGGGTGGGAGCGCAGCCTGAGTTTATGGATTATCCCCGCGCGCAAATCTTGCTGATTGGACACAAGACTGGACTTGGTAAGGAGGACAAGAAGGTTGAACATGGAGAGGATCCGGTTGAGACGTTGAGTCGGCTGGAAAAGGACGACCTTGACAGGATGCAGCATTTGTCGCCGGATGAGTCGGATGCGATCTATGCGGATTTGCACAACAGGAAGATGTCACATCCGGAGATTCAAAGCGACCTTGGCGGCTAGTCTTTCCAACACAGCGACTTCCCCTGATACCTTTTGATCCCACAGTTGTGCTTTGTGTTCGTCATTTTGAGTCGACGCGTGTGCTATTCTCGGTATAGTTCTTCGTCGTCCTGATTCGCGTACCCTAGCTACAATTAGTTTTAGGTTTGGACAAATCAAAAGGCAAGTGTGGTGGGCGGTTGGGTAGCTGGTAGTAGCCATCTCTTTTTTACGAATGGTCTCGGTGACTAGAGCATGAACGTCAGGGAATCGCTGCGCGTTCTGTTTGGCCATGACTTGACCAGCTCTTCGTATCACGTGCGGCCTGTGCCGGGACGCGAGCACTGATTAGGTATAGTGCAACTCGTGCCCCGCAATTCACCAGCTGGCGGCACCGAGCCTGACGGTAGAAAAATTGGAGTGCTGTGGGGTAACAGATCGACACCAGACTCGAACGCATCCGGCGCATTTCTCTCCCGGTGTCTTGAGATCCCCGTTCGGACCCTTGTATATCCTCTTTGGCCCCGAGTCAGAACAAGGGACCTCTGGAATTATGGCACGCAAGAGGAGGCAGAGCAGCTCCAAAGCCCACCAACCTCGACGATTACTCCCGAGTAAGCCCGAAGACCGTCGGCATGGCCTGGCACCCCCAACCTCGGCGTCGACATCAGGGCGGCGCAAACACCCGACAAAATCTGCGTGCTTGGCTTGTCAAAGGCGAAAGTCCAAAGTATGGCAGTGACTTCTCTTTGCAATCTTGCTTGGTGGCTAAGAAACCATGTTGATAGTGTAGCGGGGAGCGCCCGACGTGTGCAAGCTGCGCGACCAAAGGCGACACTTGTCTCTACGAAACGGACAGGTCGGGCGAGACACATTTGCAAGCCATGAAGAGGAGATTCGAGGAGATGGAAGCAACCAACACCATATATGAGAAACTCTATGGGCTTCTCCAAGTTACAAACGAATCAGATGCAAAACAAGTCTTTGAAAAGATTCGGCGTGGCGTAGACGTTGGGAGCATACTTGTCCAAAGCAATGAAACCAGTACCACGACGCCGCCTGGCATTGCGAGCGACGCTTCTCCCAGTTCATGTTTCCAACAATTGCGCTCGTGGAAGTACTGCCGCCCTGCTTCAAGGAACAACGGGCTGCCGGCCGACACAGACGAGTCAACCATACTGACTCTTCCCCCGCGGCCGCTCGACGCCTACGTGTCTCACTGGCATCAGGATAGGTGGACTCAGATAGGATGGACAAAGGCGCACATACATCACCTCATCGACGCCATTTTTTCTTGGGACTACCTCCCTTTCAGCCTTTTATCTCACGATCTTTTTCTGCAGAGCTTCTATAGCGACTCGAGCCAGTTTTGTTCCTCGGCATTGGTGTGCGCTATCCTAGCACTGGCATGTCGCCTGGTAAACGAAGACAAGGACGAACTTGACGTTCTCCCATCTGGGTGGATTGGGAGCAAAACCTTTTTTGACCAGGCTAATGCAAAGCTGCACAAACACCGGACCAAGGTCCTTCCGGATATACAAGCAATCGGAGTACTCTCACTCTATCACCTGCGATGTGGACAAGAAGCCAAGGCGCAAGAGTATGCTGAAAATTTCATGGCTAATATTAAAGAGTATCACGACCCCGACTCTTCAGTTCGCAACAAGGGTGAGCAATACGAGAGAGTGCTGGACATTACCTACTGTGGGGCGGTATCGCTGTCTCGGTATGTGAATAAAAGATGCCATGACTTGTGTTGGGTGGCTATTTGACATGTTTTGCAGCATGTTACTTTTGACCACGGGGCGCGTGTTTACCATTCAACTGTCCACCGCCCAAGCACATGTATCCATCTTGAATACGCTACATCCGATCATGCAAACTAGAAACGGCGGTCGTGGGTCTAGTCCAGGTGCGTACTCGAAGACAGAGACAAAGTAGTCGAGAGTCTGCTGGGTAACAGGATCGCAGCCTTGACCCCAGGAGGGCGCAACTTGCAGATGCTTGGCATGCAGTTCATCTCGGGCAAGATCTTCGAGTTGACCGAATGGGTGTACAGTTTCATAGCGCTGGCTCGCTCAAGCATCCGAAGTGGCTCGGGTAACGTGAGGGCCTTCTACAAGAAGTGTCTGGACTGGTACAAGGAGTTGTTTGCCTATGCCGAAAGTGACTGCGGCAGAACGCCGTTTGTACTATTCGCCCAGTAAGCACATGACACCGGCAAAGGGGCACAGGCACCTAACCATGATGCAGCATATATTACCACTACTGCCTTCTGTGTGCCTTCCGGCCCCTCATCGGCAAGGACATGGGAAGCACCGACATCCGGCCATTCACGATATGCAAGGAGACTGCGCAGTCCGTCCTAGCCCTGACCCAGTCCTACGATGACCTTTTTACTCTTCGCCGCGTGTCTGGACTCATGCCGTATTTCGTTTGCACCGCGGGTATGCTTGGTCTGAGTATGGAAACGGAGGGCAGGTCCATGAGCTCGGTGCACCTACGCCTACAGCACACTGCACAGGAGGATGAAATGATGGCCGTGCAACAATCTCCAAGTCCGGATGAAGGCAATGTAAGGACAGCATCTCCGTACATCACAATGTCGGCGACCGATCATGCGCGCCTGCTGCTTACCAAGATGGGCTCCGCACATCCGGCGGCGAATATTGCCAGGAACCAGCTTCAAGTCACCTGAGGAATCTGGGTACTGCGTGACAGATATCCACAGCGGATTCGGCAATGTAGTCATCTTGCAAACATTGCCCTCTCTCCTTCATGATGGCCGCGTGGTCATGGGGCAAGCTCACGAAACTCCTTCCACTCTTCTGTCGTGGTGCGCTGCGGGAAGCCCGGGGCTCCCACAAAACGCCCCGAAGCACGTTTGCCGTGGAAGACAAGACGAGGGTAATTCTTAGCGTTTGGTCCAAATTGGCACCGTTGCTAGCAGGCTTTTGATCTTGCATCGATTCCCAAGGTTTCGGCTTCTTGTTGCATTGGGGAGGGGGAACAAAATGTGTTCCAATCACAGTAACTATGACCAAATATAACTGAAAGATTGGCGTTGATACCACAGAAATAGAAAACGATCTAAAATTCATCAAGAGACTGTGTCAAAAATACTCTACACACAAGAAGGACAGTACACTGGGAATTTACGAACCGGCCCCCCTTATAAAAAAAATGAGAAAGGAAGAAAAAAGCAACAGAAGAAATGTTCCTCCGACTCCAAGCTAAATGTAGTAAATCTTCTACTAGCAACTCGGCCGTATCATCCTCCGCAAACATCTACTACAGAAACACCTATCCGGCTTCCGTCGTTTTAGCATTTCGGGGTTCTCGGGGTAGGAGACGTGCCGGGCGCTGGGTCGAGGTGCGCGAGCGACCTTGTTGGGTCTTTTTGTTCGGAGGGGACATGCAAGTATAATATTTCTTGCCCTGATAGCCTGCGGCGTCATGTATGAGGGAATTGGCTCGTTATCTTTCTGTACCAGACCCGCCTCAGGAGCCATGCTGTGACTCTTTGGCGCAAGAGCCGACGTTGCACATCTAGGATGCCACGGAGCTGGCAAAACACGCCCCGTCGGGGTGTAACTCATCTTGTATTGACATGGAGACGACGGTATAGTTTCCGTGGCGACGTCCAGATCGGTAGAATAAGCGGGAGCATCAGCTGGCCGCGCCTCACTTGTCTCGAGGGGCGAGCAACTACCAAATGGAGCAATGCCAGCTCCCGGGCACGGTAACGGCAGTGGCCCGGTGCCTACCGGGGCCACATATCCAGGAAGGTTGGGGCTGGCCTTGATCGCTGTCGGATATGTCGCGGGCATGATGCCTTGGGTGTGCTGATTGTGATACGAAAGGAGTCTCCAGTTCTCATCGGTCGTGTTGCAAGAGGCCACGAGGAGATTGGTAGACACCATGACTTTGCCTTGTGGGGTTTTTATCCCATAAAATTCGCTGTTGTCATATGGAAGAGTTGACGGCTTCATGACTATACCGTGTCTTAGAATAAATGCACAATGGACCTTGATGCTTTGAGGGAACTGGACTTGGTCTGGTATCCCGTTCTTAAGGCAAGCTAGGGCATATAATTGTCGTAGTCTCTTATTGAAATGGGAATACATAGAATTATTCCGTCACCACCTTGTATTTATGTGGCTGGGTGGAATGGCTTGGACGGACAGATTCCAGTATATTCCATCATGATCAACATCCAAAAAAACTTGATTACTGCATCATGGCGACGCTGTGGCCTGAAAACGCCGGAGGATGGTCCGAGTTCAAGATGCTTTGTTCCAACTGACCCGCCAAGGCGGCGGTAGAAATTCAGATGACGGAACCTACGGAACAGGCATTATGACCTGTCATTCTAGAGAAGACCTGTCAGAGCGTATCCCTCGTGCTGGTTCGTACAGCCTACGCCATCGCTAAGCCCCTGACGCGGGAGCGCTACCTTTAGGTTCAATGTTTGAACTACTCGGAATGCCTCCAGCACATCTGATTGGTTTGACCGTGCCCAAAGAGACTGCTAGAAACCGAAAAGGGCGACGGTCTGACTTCATAGTGCAGCGACGTCATTTGTTCCTCGGAGACCGCTCTTGAGGCGCAGTAGCCACGACATTGTGACATCACGGATGCTTAAAGTAGCATACCACATGACGGGTGTAGGTATACGATGTACGCCTATAAACCCCAACAAAGGAAACATGATGCACAAATTGCAGACGGCAATGCGGTGAAGGGAGTTCCAGTCCATGGGATTTATACCCACGGTGGACGTCGCCAGCTCTTGGGTGCGGCAATCAGTCACGTCCGGGGACACCTCCGCCGAGCATGATTGGCTTGACTATCGCAGACCGAAAGCCTCAACTGGCAAAGATCCGCACATGGGCTTGTCGCCTGCGAGACCAGTCCCCCGGGGCTGGAGTTGCAGCATCGTGACGTTGCGAGGCCGTCAAGGCAGCAAGTTTCCGCGATAAATCTGGCGGATGCTTTCCCCCAACATTGTGATATCGAAATTCTTTGCTATACGTATCGAGACACTTGTCTGTCCAGCGCGTGCCTTGATTGAGTTTTAGAACTCGAGCAACGTTATCCGAAACCGGCTGCGGTTATGCGGGGTGAACGTCTTGCACAGAGCATTATGTCTGGTGCTGTTCGACTTGGCTCGATTTGTAGCCCCTCTGTAAGGCGACTTTAATCCTTTGATCGTGCCAAGGAGCACGGCTAAGGACCAGAGCAGACCTAACAGAAATCTTGACTGGATAGACTCGGATAATCCGGACGACGTTACAGTCCAGACATTGGCTTCGGGCAATTGGCTCTTCAACAACATGGAACAAGAAGCCCTTCTAGAATTGCCCAAAACACGGATGTCATGACACGAATGCCATTGAAGTTTCTGCGCAACATGTCCCACATAAAATTACTACTAGGTACTTATCAAACTATCAAGATTATGCACACTTCCCGAGGCGGACAGTGCCAAAAGAGCGATATGCCTCTGCTCCTCGAATTCGTAGAGAATCAGGTCCTTTATCTCCTGAACTGAATAACAAGAGCCGGCTCTGTAGTCGACTCAACCAGCTGCTTCCGGGTTCCGTCAGTTGCCTCTCCAGAAACCCGACGGTTGGGTCGCATCGTACAACACGTCCCTGTCACGCTTTTAAAGAGAGACAAACGCCAGAAATAATCACAAACTAGAACATACAGGGCATGACTTAGACAGATCTATGTGGCGCCTGCGGCTGGGCAGATTGGCTTTCCACAGTCGGATCCAGCTTGTTCATCGTGTCGGTGGTATGCGGACCGGTCGTGGTAGGGGCAGGCTGCGCCTCAGTAGCCTGGCCCTGCGCTGGCACGCCCCCTTTGTTGCCGGAAAGGTCAGAGTCGACGCGGGGATCCAGAGTGTTTGCCATTCGAGTCGAGTGCGGTCCATGCGTGCCCTCTGGAGCGTTGGCTGACGATGTGGTGGAAGCTCCGGGAGCCTGGCGCTCTCCCAGGCCGCTCTCTGGAATCTTGCTGCTGTCTACCCGCGGATCGAGAACGTTGCCCATGCGGGAGATGTGTCTTGGCTCATTCTTGTTGCTGCCGCCTTCAACATGGGCAGCGGCCTGGGCAGCAGGCGGCTGTGCGGCGGTAGCTCCTCGCGCTGATGTATTCATCCCTGACGCCAGGACCTGGGCGCCCCCAGTTTGGCTGTCGACGGTAGGATCCAGCTTGTTGATTATATCGTGACGGTGTGGCCCTGCCGTGCCTGGCGCCGGGCCTGGCTGGTTTAGGCCGCCTTGAGCTCCGGCCGTTGTTTGTTGACTAGTCATGTCGTGATGCACCTCGCGAGTCTAGGAGCGATGGTTATTTGATTAGTAAATGACACACGTGGTGTGGATGGAGGTATTGCAAAGAAACTAGGGCGATTGGCAGTAAGTTGAGATGTGACAATGATTCGTAATGAGGTAGTAGATGTGATGTGTATGAAAGCGCGTCCAGCGGGAATTAAGAGCGTCTGCTATCACGAGTAACTCGCCATATTTATAAGTGCTGGTTCACTACTTCATTTTGTTTCCCTCTGTGGTCACTGCAGGGTGGCGGTGGTAGAAATCGTGGTGTCATAATGACACGCTTACATCATGTTTAAAAAATCACCCTTGACGTGGCCCAAGTAGTCAAGACCACCATGATTTTCTCTCAATCATACGGCGACGTCATATTGACATTTTTATAACACGGTTTACATTCGAAATAGTTGTAGAGGGTGCCATCTGTTTGGAAAGTCTTCGTCACCATGAACAACCCGCCTTGTCCCGCATACATGCTCTACGTACTCATTACGTCGACCATACATCAAGTCATCACGGAATCTTCCGTCCCCAAAACACAGAATGATATCATTCATTAACTGTCTTCTTTCTCTCTCACCTCTCCTGACGTCAAGGGAGTATAACCTTGGGAACAGGTTGCATCAACCTGCTTCATCGCGTTCGAGATAAGCGGATATAAGAACCATCAATGCCAACGATGAGGCTTGTTTGAATCCAGTCAAAGAAACTCATCATTCAGTCTACCTTGTTTCTGAAATCAAACCCCGGAATCTTGATTTACAATGGAAGCCGCAAAAGAAGCCGTTCAAAAAGTCGTCCACCCAGCATCTGGTGATAAAGGCGGCACCACCCAAGACAAGCCTGGTCTTGAGCGAGACATGGCACCAAAGCCTACCAAGGTCCACCTCCAGCACGCAGAGGAAGGGAAAGCCCCCTACATCCCGTGTGGGAAGCTCAAAGGCAAGAATGCCGTGATTACTGGCGGAGACTCTGGAATTGGCCGGTCTGTGGCAATTCTTTTTGCCATGGAAGGGGCCAAAGTGGCCGTCGTGTATCTACCCGCCGAAGAAGAGGATGCGCAGCACACAAAGGCCCAGGTAGAAAAGAATGGAGGGGAGATTGTTCTCATTTCCAGCGACTTGAGCCACTCAGTCAACTGCACCGATGTGGCAGAAAGGATCAAAGCCGCATTTGGCACGGTTGATATTCTAGTAAACAATGCCGCTACTCGAAACGAAAAAGGCACCATTTTCGACATATCCGAGTATGTCTATTCACCAGTTCTATCAACTGTTTTCCCCACATGCTAACTCGTACAAGAGAACAATGGGCTTCTACCTTTCGCGTTAATATCGATTCCTACTTCTATCTAACCAAGGCTATTTTGCCTTTTATGGCCAAGAACGGCTCCATCATCAATAGCGCTTCGGTAGACTCGTATATTGGTGTTCCCAGCAGACTCGACTACGCCACTACCAAGGGTGCTATTATCGCCTTCACTCGCTCCTTGTCCAATCATCTGATCAAGAAGGGCATACGTGTGAATGCCGTTGCCGCTGGACCAGTTTGGACCCCATTGGTTGCTTCAGGTGTGGGAAAGTCCGGGCAGCATGGACATGGGTTGGGCAATTGGACGCCAATGGATAGAATTGGCCAGCCAGTTGAGATTGCCACCAGCTACGTCTTCCTCGCGGCGAATGACAGTCAGTTTATGAGTGGACAGACACTACATCCCAACGGAGGTATTGTGGTGAATGGCTAAGTGTTCCGAGAAGGTGTTTGAAAAGAGTCTATCCTACTTAGTTTCAATCCTTGACTGCTTTACTTGAATCGCATGCCAAAGCCCTACGCGTCAATGCTCAGCTTTGTGTCGTTTGTAGCCACGCCTTGGTTGACTCGAAGAGGTCTTTGAAGCTCCCGTCCGAGATTTTAGTGGGTTAGGGGAGGATTGGTGGACAAAAAGTCAATCTTGATGCATAAACTTTGAGGGCTTAGCCACGCTCTTACCTTGGCTAGTAGCGAAGCATCATCGGATTGACAGAAGCCAGCCATCATTCCGGTCGTCATCTGATATGGGAAATGCATTGTATGCTTAGAGAACTGACATGGCGTTTTACATGGTACTATCTCGTCTGTTTTTCATCACGCCGCGACTCCTTTCCTACCGAAATCATCCGATGGCCGCAAATCATGTTTGAGACTCCGTTCTCGGCCTCTATTTTCTTATACCACTATCTGTCTGATGATTTGGACGATGAGGCGGCTACTCATTACACTGAGTGCTGTCCGTTGCTTTCAGCAGACCGCATACTGCATCCCCTCACGAACTCATCAAAGCGGCAACGCCAACGCCTGATCTTGTCTTGGATGTATCAAAACTATGTTCCTGCATTCGTATGAACTGTTGAAATAGCCACTGCTGATTTCGTGCTCCGATACCAACCTGAGCCATCTCATGGCTAGGGTATTGAATTTCTTCCGTCATAGGAAGGCTTTCGCCGCTCATCAGACCAAGTTCCATCTGCGCCAGAGGCAACGTGAGGGCAGGCCAAGACAACGATTGATGCCGTTTTCACGAGTGGTTGATAAATAACTTGAACTGCCTGAAACTGGTTCCTGTTATGTCATTGTCTAACTTTGACGAAAATTTTTGGAACCTTGTGTTGCACGTTGAGCACCATTATGTTAGCCTTCCGACTCGCTATTTGGCGCTGCATACAATGGGCAACGCGAGCGACCGCGTAACAATGGGAATATTCCCATTCTATGTTCGTTATTTGGTTAGTTCTCAGAATGACTCGTTTCTGTTCCTTGCCTGGCTTAACGTTGTAGGGTGCCTCAAGGCCGCGAGCAACTCATGTGTCGGGCTCCCCTGAGGTCCAATAATTAACTTTAACGGCCCTCTCCTTCTGCTAAACCTACGGAGGAAAGTTTTAGTTTGGCTCTCTTCAAATCTTGGAGTTTAGAATTTTCCGAAAGTCTATCGTAGCCATCGGCGGTATTTTGAGTTTGCGCCATAACCACTCTCCTGCTCCACTGCACATTTTGTCTTTGAAGACCATTGCTTTTGGTATTTGACTGAATAGACTCCTCAACACTTTTAGCAGTGGCTGGTATTCCAAGATGGTGGCGTGGCCTTCTGCACCAGTCACCGAGGCGAGAGCCATGACTTCATCCGCTGTGGACGCAGGGCTGGCCCGCAGCACATCAACGACACTGTAGCCGATTTATAACAAATCTACGCTTCCGGGCGTATTAGTATAGATTTTTGCAAGTTTTTCTGTCTGTTTTCGGGGATTCTATTCTGTTTCCGGTAGATTCTTTCACTGCCTTGTATTTCGATGCAACGTGGACTAAGCTATGTGATGTCCCAGTCCGGCAGCAGACAGGCATATCTCATATGCTTGTCGAGCTCCTCAGACGACTATAAAGATGTGAGGGCACGTAGGCCTAAATTACCATACGGTTCGTCTTATCGGCAACAAGTTGTGACAACTTGCGAGCTTTTCAGTCATTCACTTCACCGAGTTCATTGACATTTGCCCAAGCTCATTTTGCTATCTTGCTCCGAGACCACGAGTCAAAATGAAGGTCACTCAGCTTGTGGTTGCCGCCTACCTGGCGTCTGGACTTGCTGCCGCTGGTAAGGCTCTTGCTGACATTAGCAAAAAAATTCTACAAGTATTCTAACTTGGGCCAGATACTATCAATCCTGCTCCAGACCCAAAACATGATGGTGACAAGACTGCTGCGACTTGGAAACCTGAGAACAAGCAGCCTGTCCCAACCTGGAACCTAGAGAGCCAGAAGCCTGCTACAACCACCTTGAAGCATGAGACCAGCAAGCCTCCTCCGACTTCCAAGCATGAGCCTACCGAGCCTGCTATAAGCTCTAGGCATGAAAGCAGCAAGAAGCCTCCGCCAAGCACCAAGCATGAGACTACCAAGCCTGTTACAAGCACTAAGCATGAGAGCAGCAAGAAACCTGTCTCAACCACCAAGCGTGAGAGCAGCAGGCGTCCAAGTTCCAAGCATGAGAGTAGCAAGCGTCCCCTGACCAGCAAGCCTACAGCAAGGTCTACGAGTGAGAGAAGCAAGTCCCGCACTCGCTCCGAAAGCGTTAAATCGAGGAGCACCAGAACACAGGCTACAACGGAGAGTAAAACTAGAGCAACATCGCCTGGAACGACCAAGACTCCAGGACCACCTCCACCTCCGGGCCCCCCACCGCCTCAGCCACCTATTGTACCGCAGCCGGTACCACAGCCGCCTGAGGGTGGTCCACCACCGGCAGTTCCTCCCGAGATGGGAGGTACTCCGCCCGAGAGTCTGCCTGGCCCGGTCGGCGGTGGTGGTCCCGGAGGTGCTCCCGGTGCTCCTGGTGCTCCTGGCGGCGGTGGTCCTGAAGGTGGTCCTGGTGCCCCTGGTGCCCCCGGCGGCGGTGGTCCCGGAGGTGGTCCTGGAACTCCTGGTGCCCCCGGTGGCGGTGGGGTGGTCCTGGAGGCGGTCCTGGTGCTCCGGGCGCTCCCGGTGCTCCTGGAGGTGGTGCTCCCGGAGGCGGCCCTGGTGCTCCGGGCGCTCCTGGTGGTGGTGGTCCTGGAGGCGGTCCTGGTGCTCCGGGCGCTCCCGGTGCTCCTGGAGGTGGTGCTCCCGGAGGCGGCCCTGGTGCTCCGGGCGCTCCTGGTGGTGGTGGTCCTGGAGGCGGTCCTGGTGCTCCGGGCGCTCCCGGTGCTCCTGGAGGTGGTGCTCCCGGAGGCGGCCCTGGTGCTCCGGGCGCTCCTGGTGGTGGTGGTCCTGGAGGCGGTCCTGGTGCTCCGGGCGCTCCCGGTGCTCCTGGAGGTGGTGCTCCCGGAGGCGGCCCTGGTGCTCCGGGCGCTCCTGGTGGTGGTGGTCCCGGAGGTGCTCCAGGTGCTCCCGGTGCGCCCGGAGGCGGCGGTGGTTTGCCACAGCCAGCCAGCGGCCAGCCGGGAGGAGGCACCGGACAACCTGAGCCTGTTAACCAACCTGGAGAAGCCGGCCCTGCCAATGTTGAGCAACCTGGGCAAGCTGGCGCCGCTCCTGCCACTGCTGAGCAACCTGGTGAAGCCGGCGCCGCTCCTGCCGGTGCTCAGCCACCCGGGGAAGCCGGCCCAGCCAACGCTGAGCAACCTGGTCAACCTGGTCAACCTGGTCAACCGGGCCAACCGGGCCAACCTGGCGGGCAAGGTGGCGGCGCTGCCCAGCAGTCTCCTGGGGGTCAGCAACCCACAAGCCCGCCAAGTCCAGGTCCTGCCGATAAGACAAAGGCTGGATTGGGGGCTGTCCTCGGCGCCTTTCTTGCCATTCTCCTCCTCTAAGCACAAGTTACATCAGGTCTCGTTAACCCTTATTGTTTCTACAATCGTCCTGTCAAGATGTCATGTTGGGCCCCACGAACTTTTTTCAATACTGAAGATGGATTTGTGGGAGCGCGTGATGGGGCCGGTTTGTGTAGAGAGGTATCGTGTGTAACTCTTAGAGGTATCGTTTTCTAGTGGCCAAGATATAATACGTTGCCAAACTTATTCCAGCTTTAACGAGTGACGTCAAGTTTGTTTAACAAGTAGATGTCTTCGACTTTTTCATCTATATTTATGTGTAATAGTCCAAATAACTGGTTATGTAGATAGCTAGGACACTACTACTGGGCAAGAGTGCAAACCTAGCAGCTATCGGCACCAGCTCGTTTGACAGGGAAGAGCAGGCGAAATCAACTCTAGGTTAGCCCTAGACTCTCAACCCCTATGAGTGATGGAAATGGTGATCTGGGTGCTTACCAAGAGAAGCAGATTTCTCTATACGGATATAGCAACTTTGCTCAATGTCGTAGCAAGGTGATCTAGATGTAGCAATACATTTGTGGGAATTTTTGGAGGCGTCTCGGATTTGGTGACGTGCTCAGCTGGTTCTAGACCAAAGGCCAAGTCCTTGACTTGTCGTTCAATGGTGGCCACGCCTTGAAGCCAACGGACCAAAGCTCCCAATATTCGTTTACTACTATTGGCTTTGGATAGGCCATCTACGCGTGTGGCGGCACCTGTGGTTCAGCTGCTACGCAGACGAAGCGCGTACAAGATGGAAATTATAAAGTTAGACACATACGCTGTGACAATTCGCAGATCAACCCATCGCGGATTGGAAGCATATTATTTCTTACCCGCGTACCAGACAGCAACGAAATGGTTTCGTCGCGACGCTATGCCCTCGTCGCACTCGTCGTATCGCGCAAGCATCCTCTGGCCAGCGCCAGATCAATGCTCCAACCGACCACGGAGCCACAACTACAAGAAACATATCAAGCCGGCCCCAGCCCGACAATCGCTGCTGTCCCTCATGACCATCTAGCAATATTCGGACGCGCGACGACTTCGCCAGCACAGCTTCACACGTGCGGATATCTGTATGGCGACGCCAGTACGTGGTGATTTCACGGTCAAGACTCTCACACGTGTCTCACGTCCTTGAGCTAACCTTGACATGTTCCCCAGACCAGGCATTTACTTGCGGAGGCTCCTATTTCTGCGCTACCTATTCGCAATACAAGGCTTTCGGCTGCTGTACAACGACAAGTCCATGCAAATTCCCGACAACATGTCTCCCCCTAGAATCTTCGGCAGCAGCAAGCGGCGCCGACTTGAGTTATACCCTATACTGGTAAGGGACACGGCATCAATGATACACTCTGTAATGAGAGTAATGTGAAATTGCTAAATGCTCTGAGAACATAGCTCCAACACAGCCAGCCCCTTTTGCGCAATCGTTCAATACGCAGACTCGTCGTTCCTCGGATACACCTTTCAGAGGTGTGCGACTGCCGCGACAACTTTTCCCATCTACTATCATGCTACTGAGACAGGCAGCAGTGACACGACAACTAATGGCTACACTCTAACCCCCAGTAGCACCACGTCGACCAGTACAACGACGACGACGACGCCGCCGCCGCCGCCACCACCACCGCCAAACTCATCGTCAACGCCAGTGGGCGCCATTGTAGGAGGCGTCATCGGAGGAGTCGGTAAGCGGGGACCTGGCTGCACATTGAACGAGTAAAGCTGACCTTTGCAGCTGGCTTGGCGATTCTCGGTTCAGCCTTCATGCTCCTTCGTCGGCGGCGAAAGAAGAGGGCTTTCAGTCCTACCCAGCAGCCGTTTGTCTCGGAGTACTCATACGCCAGTCCTTATCCAGTCTCCAGCGTAACGGAGAGCGTCACTTCCACGCCGTTTCAAGCGCCGACGCCGGCTTACTCCCCCAGCAGTGTCGGCCACGCCCACGGGGGGCAGCACTGGTCTCAGGTTCACGAGATGCCCACTGGACCGCCTGACAGGGAGGCACACGAGTTGGCGACGTGAAGAAGGAAAACCCCGGAGCAGGGAGCTGTCAGAGGGAACATTATGTGCCGCGGCCCAAGTGCGGCTCGGCGTCCACGATCGCGCACGAACCAAGCCGCCACAAACGATAGACTGGCTTGGCCGTGAGCGATGCAGCAGGCTTTGAGGGGGTGAAGCCCTGGTGGTGATGCCATCGGCTGTGTGCCAAAACCAGGCGTTGTATCGATCCTTGAACGACGAGCTGTAGCTGCTGCATTTGATGATGCCTTGCGGTCGCATTGAGAATCCCGTGCTGGGTATTGAAACACCGAATCCTGATGGCGGGGGAATCTACGGAGTAGCCATGGTAGTAATTACTAAGATTCAATTCCGACCGTTGGCCAAGTTGTGGCTGTTGATCTGGTACGTTGATACGGTGGAGTTTGGTGGCGTTGGCTGTTGGCATTTTGTAATCCTACTCCGTTGATTGCTCAAGTTTATACCTGCCATCAGCTCACAAAGAGCTCGAGGGTTTCTGTTACGATTCGACTTGGGGACAGAAGGGAGACTATGAAAGTACAACGGCGCGGTACATGTGTATGCCTTTGCATGTGCGCAGCTCCAATTGATGTATTCAACCCACTTTTTTCATGATACTTGAGGATACTTAAAGATACTCTTGTATTGGCGAGAATAACTAGTATATTCTTATATACTCAAGTGTCTAAAAATTATAATCTCCAAGTATATGTATGCCCACGACAACACTTTCAAAATAGAGTTGGCAACCCCGCCCAGCTGAAAAGGAGAGGCACTGGTAAAAGTCAATTGCAACAAGACAGCATTTATTGCTGCGCGGCGCGCTGGCACAACACCACGCACATCAAGGCAAAACACCCACCAGGACATCATCAGCCGCCGTCAAAGAGAATGAAGAATAACGCGTGTTCTTGTGCCGCACACGGCCTCCAGTGTCATGATACGCCGCGAATGTAGACGGCTCGACATGCAAGAATCGACATGGCAACGAAATGAGGGTTATTTGGGTTGATATCCTCGCTGTGGAGCTACACGCCACCGACGCCATCAACTTTCAACTTATACATTGGTAACCAAAAGTTCAAAGCCTCAGTGGGCAACAATACTGGGACCATGCCAACAGCCTTTAGCCTGACGCCTCTCGATCGGCCACAATGCCGAGTACGGAGTCTCGATGCCGTACTGTTTTGATGTGGCGGAAACTCTGGTCACACAAACGGTCAGCCCAGCCCTGGAGATGCGCGCAGGGCTGCCCCAAATGCAGTCAATACTAGATGAACTGATAGAGAGCATCAGCCAGAGCAGCATCATCGTGTGTGTTCTAGAGCGCACTATGCTCCAGGACGTAGCAGAGTTTTCTGTCCCTGTAGCAGGCCGCATCAGGTCCGACGCGCGTGTTGTAACTTGTCGCTATTGAACCGGACACGTCGTCTCCAATTTTCAGCCCAGACTTTCAAGTGTGTAACTATTCTGACCGTGTCGTAATGGGAATGCTACGGCTGAAGTTGTACGTCTCGAGAATGCCACGACGTGAAGAGTTTGTGCTAAACACTACAAGTGCTCAGCTTCAATGTTCGCTAAATAGAGTTGGTGACGCCGCTTCCGAGATGCTGCGTAGGGTGTTTCCTCATTGACAACTTTGATAATGGCCGTAGGCTACGTGGTAGTGTGGCACGGTAGTTTGTCATATCGCACTGGGCTGCGAGTAGATGACCCAGCATCGAAACTACAGCCATCGCAAAGACGAACAAAGTACAATAGCTCCAAGCTTTCCTACGAACGCCAACGAATACCATGTCTTGGTCTAAACTGAACTCTTCTTCATCCCACTGCCCCATGTGCCATACAAGTGCAGCCGGCTACCCGATAAATTCGGCAAACTTGCTCCATTCCTCATCGTCCTCGAGTCGTTGCCAGTCCTCATCCCTGATGCACATGGCCACCGCCATCTCACCACGCGGAGACCTGGGCATAATGTACATCAAGCTCTCAACAGGGAGAAAGCCCGGTCGCCGCACTGCCTCGGGCCGTCCCAGTCCAAGATTAAAGTCCAGGTCGTAAAGATCAACGCCAGCCCATGAGCTGAGCATGACGCCCGACGAAGCATCTACACACCCAGTGATTACGATCTGGCTTTTATCTGCGCAGCGGCTGAGAAACGTCGCGAGGGCGCGGGTGTTATATGCCACGTCTACGACGCTGGGGTCGAGCTGTTTGCGAAGATCAGATGCCACGGAGCCCAGCGACTGTGCACCCACTGCTCCCACCGACGACCGGTTGTACGTCATGTTGGTGAGGGCCCCTGGATACGTGGCCGGTAGGCCCAACCGTGAGCGTACATCGACGGCACGCGCAAAGGTGGTACTTGCGTCGGCGGGGAGGCGGTTTGCCCGGGCTCGGGAGAGACATGTCCAGATGAATGCGCAGACGGCGTCGTCGGTGGACACAAAGGCCGAGTTGGCAGGCTTGGTGGCCGTCGCCTCGGACTTGAGGGCTTCCAGCGACGCCGGGGGGAAATTGACGTAGCTCCAAGATAATCTGGGAGGTGTGCCTGGAGACGTTGTGCTCTCGTCGGATCCTGCAACGGGCGGTTTCCGCAGCTGATGCTCAATCTCGGCGCCGGGCTCCCACGCGGCGTCTAGGAGTTGAACACTTTGGCTCTTGTCCATGTTGCCGACTGCCAGTTCCTCTTGTGAAAAGGCATCACCGTGGCAAGCTCGTGACAGCCACTTGATGATGTTGTTCTGCCCGACCATGTCCATGGCATTGTGTTGTCCGACCATGGTCAAGACCAAGCCGCCTTGGATGAAGTTTGCCTGGACGGCAAAAACCGGCCCATGGTCGTCAACTAGGCCGATGGGCATGCCGGGCATGTTGATGGTCATGCATGGAGCAATGGCGCTCTCGTCCAGCATGCGAAAGGGAAACCTGGCTTGCCGCATCGCGCCCATGGTTGGTGCTGAGGCGTCGTCGCGCAAATCCTTGACGACGAGCGGGATCTTGTCGGTCGGTATGATCCTGTAAGTTCCCGTGACACCTTCGCTGGCCCCTTCGTTGATGACATGGCCTGCGAGCCATGGAAAGCTCTCTGCTAATGTTTCGAGTCCGTTTCTCAGAGTATTGATGATGTGACCGTGGACCTCGGGATCGGTGACGGCGTAGATGGACGCTATCTGGGTGTATAATTTGTGCAGGGATGGTTGGTTACCCAGCACATCAAGGAGATTGTTGTCTAGCATTTGGTTTCCTGGTATCATAATGTCTAGGTACTGCGTAGAGAGAATTGCGCTGCTTTGGATGGGGTTCTTGGTCCCTTTACAATGTCGGTCGTTGGGTTTGATGTTGTGCAGTAAGCTGCATGTGACCGGTGATCGTCGCTAAAGGTGAGAATTGACCTATTCCAGGCAAGCTTCGGCGGGTCCCTTTGTAGAACATACCAAACGGTATTAGTTTAAATGGTTCACTGTGATTCATACTTGCTCATAACGGACTGATAGCTTGCTTGGTTGCCGCAACTTTACAGCGCAGTTTCAATCAGTCGGGACCGACCACACAGCCATTGCTTTGGTTGAGTCATGCCTACAATAACGAGTTCCCTTCAAGTAAGGGTTGGGCTAATTGTCCCAATTCTATCAATCCCGTCGATACTACTTGAAGATGCGAGCAAATTTTGACAATCGCGAAGCTGTGAGTTTTGGAACAAGAACATTTACCGCGCCTGTTTCTACCATATTTCATGGCCTTGGCAACACATGTGGGTTGCTTTTTCAATTGTCAAAGTAGCATCGAGTTCCTCCCTTTCCATCACCATGCGTCTTACTTCCTCAGATATCAACGGTGGGCGCTCAAATATGCCTTGTTCCATATTGATCTCACATTTCAACGGTGGCATCGCCAGCAACAGACCTCCCTCATGATATCGTGCCTCGACCGTGGCTTGTGTAGTTGGCTAGTATTGTTGAACCGTCTCGTACAACTACGGACGTACATGGAACTCATGAACAGACCATGGAAGGAAAAAAAGATGGTACATAATTCGAGTGGGAGTAAGCCAAACAAAAAAACGCGAAAATTATCGTGACTCCAGGAGCGACGCCAAGTTTTGTCCAGAAAACTACATATGTAGCACCTGCAACACACTATTAGACTCGGCGATTTCTGGGCCCAGAAGACCAGCAACTCGTCACGACGAACAAACGTCCGTGAGGAATAATTTCACCAGTCGGCAGCGCAGGGGATGTGGAATTTACTGAGATGGTAAGAGTTGCCTTATGCCTAGTGCATATTGATTCAAGATGCTTGCTTGGTACAAGAAGGGAGCAACTCCTCAACCCATCTGGCGCTAAAGTCAAACATGCGCAGAGTTCTGTGAGAAATTGATGAGATTAAGTGTTTAAAGCGACAATTTATTGGGAACATGTTCCCGCCAGATGCGCCTTTCGCCTCATAGTTTGTAGCAAGTCAGAACACTAGGCCCCAACTCCCACCAAGCGATGTGAATTCAATGACAGCACTGGAAGGCTAATTGGCCCTTGGCATGCAGAAAGATCGAACACACCTTTAGGTAATTGCCTCCCACACTTGGCTAACTAGTCAATAGTAGTCACCCATTCAAGAGACCTGGGTCACAATCATGTCAAACTGCTTCTACAAAACCTCCACTTCTCTCAGTTATACTACCGTAGTCTTGTAAGTGCAACCCACCAGACCTCTTCGGCAGGGCGGCAAGTGCCGTTTGAGTCTAAACTCTGTTTGCTCAAGCTGTTGCATTGTATCAAGGGCCCTTCCATACTTTGAACCAACCACAAACAGAGGAAATACGGCTGCGGCGCAAGACTCTCAACCGAGCCAGATATCCGAGCTACAATCGAGGTCGTAACGGACGCAGTATTTGGAAAGTAGCAGTCTAGAAAGACTAATGCAGAGACTTGGTCCATGGAAGGTCTGTCTGGGCCGCCCCAGCTCGGCAATCCAGAACACATCGTCTCGTGCTGTCAGCAACAGGGCCAGATGTGATGATTCATTTTCATACGGCGCAGACGTGCTGTAGTTTTAGCAATCCGCAGACTGGCTTGTGCTAAAGCTGAAAGCTCATGTCTCACCCAACCTGTGCCAACACAATCAGAGCGCAGGCGGCGACCCGTGCCCCACGAATGTTGATCACACTGATCCTCGCGCATATGACCAGCTCAATAAGCAGGCGGCACTATCCAGCTGGCTAAAAGAGGCAAGTTGCCCGCATCTGGGCGTATAGAAAATCCAGGTAGACCTACACCACTCGCTGCACCAGTCGCACAGGTGACACTTGCACCACCGTCAGTGTGCATACCAAGTGAGGATTGGGAGGGGGCATAAATCTGCCTCTATACGGGGAACACGGCGCTCAGCTACATTCTGAGCCGATAAAGTTTGCGCGACCGACTGGACCTGCAACACCGTGTCATCATCGACTCGGGGATGATCCAGGCTTGCGCTTCCAAAATTCTAGACCCCTTCTATGCTGCTCCACTACATCTTGCTATTGAGCATTGTGTGGGCGTCAAGTTGAGAATCACGCGCAAAGTCGCATCCCATGTGGGTGGTGATGTTCCTCGAGACCAATGCGCGTGGCTGCTGTCACAGCTCGCACACACATCGAATGGGCTCATGCCATGGTCTATGTAGCCGAGCTTACCGAAAAAAAGTATTTTGTTGTAAATGCAACGATTTGCTATTTGTCTTTTTAGTCCGGGCATGGAATATCATCTTCATCGTTCTAGACCTGCGGCGTACGGCCGAGCATGCGCATACCCGGCCCTTATCAACGAGCATGTACCTTCCGCAACCAGAATAAACATAGCCCGTGCAGACTTGGAATATTTTCAAAGTTTTCAAAGAAAATCCTTGCGACATGTCTTCTCCTGCCACACGACAAGTTACATACGAGTCCACCACCACCGACTCCTCGCCAGAAAAGCGGACGCCTTCTCATTCAAAATGGAGCTTTGGGGTTCTCAATGACAAGACAACGATAGAAGTTCCAGGTGTGTATACCCGATTGCACATGTTGAATATAAAGACGGATATCAACCAAGATGCGACAATGCTGAGTCTGAACACGCAGGTTCTGTGCTGCTTCTTGCCGCGGACCGCAACGAACCTCTCGGTCTACGAAACATCCACGCGCGAACGTCGCATTCGTCTATCCCGGCTGGATTCCCAGTAGATCCCGATAGACACTCCATCAGACGGCAGGCACAGCCGGAAAAGAAACGGACCCAGGATGGCACTATTATCCTTGATCCGCAGCCCGACGAGTCGGCAAATGACCCCCTCAACTGGCCCGGATGGAGGCGGGACGCTGCTTTATTGTCCCTGGGCTTCTACTGCATGATTGGAGGCGGCATAGGATCCTTCATGGCCCCCGGATTTACCGACATTGCCCAAGACTACCATGTCAATGTGGAAACCGTCTCATTAGTAGTCGGTCTCTACATGGCAGGCCTTGGCGTCGGATCGGTGGTTGCGTCTCCAACCGCCATTCTCTTCGGCAAAAGACCCGTTTACCTTGCGAGCGCCGTCGTCTTCATCGGCACTTGCATTTGGGCCGGGCTGTCCCCTTCCTTTCCGTCGCTCGTCGTTGCTCGCATCGTCCAAGGCATTTCCCTGAGCCCCATTGAGTGCCTACCATCCGCTACCATTGCCGAGATCTTCTTCCTCCACGAGCGAGCGTACCGTATTGGAATATACACGTTGCTGCTTCTCGGGGGCAAAAACTTAATTCCCCTCGTGAGCTCTGCCATCATTGAGCGATTTGGGTGGCGCTGGATATTCTTGTTAGTGAAGACCAGGCGATTTCGATCCTGTCAGGCTCTTGAACTAGGAGCTAACCGCGTATAGTATCGTGACCATTGTGGCATGCTTAAGCTTCATGTTTCTGGTGCTTTTTGTGCCAGAGACCTTTTGGGATCGGACACCAACACGGGGTCCTACGAAGCGGCCAAGTTTTTTCCGCCGCTTCTCGTCACGAAGGAGCATCCCTCCTCCAGAGCCTCCGGTATCAATCATTCCAAGACCGATACAGCCCGGTGGCCAAGAAAATGCCGCTACTGCTTTGGGTGTCGGGCAAGGAAAAGGAGATGATGGCAGACAGTTGGAGATGCCCATCGGCGCTGTCGGCGGAACGACGACAACCATGACGCCTGACGAAATACAGCCGGTTGTGAATCAACCAGGAGATCATGGCAGTCAAGGTGATGGGCCCGTCAAGAGTGTTGAAACTAGCAAAGTCGACTGCGTGAAATCTTCCAATATTGATTCGGAACGGGGTCAAGTTTCAACAGGCATGGCTCTGGCCACCCAAGCATACACGCATAGACTTCGCCAAGAACCTGCAGAGTCTTTCAGACAACAACTCAGGCCATATCACGGCCGACTAAACAAGGACAAGTGGCTCAAGGTCATGGTGCGCCCCTTTATTCTCTTTGCATACCCATCCGTGCTGTGGTCCGCCGCGGTCTATTCATGCTCCATCGGTTGGCTCATGGTGATATGCGAAATCATGGCCATTATTTACCGCGACCCAACATCGTACAACTTTACTTCCCTGCAGACAGGTCTCGTCTACATCTCCCCGTTTATAGGTGGTATTCTTGGAACTGCTGTAGCTGGCAGGGTGAGCGACATGGTAGTCCGGGCCATGTCGTCGCGCAACGGCGGGCTATATGAGCCCGAGTTCCGCCTCGTCATGGCAATCCCAATTACATTGGCTACGTGCACTGGACTCATGGGCTTTGGGTGGTCGGCAGAGGAAAAGGACCACTGGATAGTTCCTACCATCTTCTTTGGCGTCCTCTCCTTTGGCTGCTCGCTGGGCTCAACAACGTCTATTACCTTTTGCGTGGACAGCTATCGTCAATATGCTGGCGAGGCACTCGTGACGCTAAACTTTGCCAAGAATATCTTCCATGGATTGGTGTTTGGTTTATTTGTCTCCCATTGGATGGTTGACGAGGGTCCGAAAAAGGTCTTCATGTGGCTGGGGATAATTCAGCTTGTCGTGCAGATTACCACGATACCTATGTTTATATTCGGCAAGCGAGCCAGGCTGTGGACGGTGAGAAAGAATTTTATGGAGAAATTCTAGATTTGGTTGCTGTCTTTCATGACAGATGACTGGAGTATTAGCACTCTTGCCAGCCGATTCTTGTTCTCCATGATAATATTATCTCGATTACAGTGTGAGTGTTGTCTCAGACTAGTGTTGAGGTTTTCATGTTATTAGTATATCGACACGTCCATATACGTTCTATATTCCTGGTTGAGGAGCTTGCCGCCAGACGAACTGGCCAAGATGGGGCCCAACATACCCTACGATGCACCATAATTGTTGTGTATAAGCAACCGAAAACTGGTTACATAGATGCAATATTATCCATGCAACCTAGGGTGATGATTTCCCGTAGCTAGCATCACCCAAGCTCCCAAGTCCAATTAAACTTTTAATTAAATCACAGCTAACGTTTGTGGAATATTATATTTGTCCACTGGGAGATCACATAGATAGTATAATAGAAAGCGTGAGGGACAGGTACCAGAAGTGGTCAAATAGTTTTTGCCTCTGACTGCAGTTCAATCTGCTACAAGAGCCCAGTGAGGGTTTGGAGTAATAACTCAATTCACCTAATAACCGTCTTTAGTAGGGCCCTCTCCTACCAGTGTGCCTCCAGTCATGAGGCAGATAAGTGGCCAGCAGCCGACAGGAATATAGCGACATGCTTGTCAACTAATCTCGATAGTCAAGCTGCACATATCTTTGCCAATTGCTTATGTGGGATTGACCCTTGTTTATTTAAAGTACGCAATTTGTTGCCAGTCACTACGATTGACTCGGCTCTGGCGCAATTCGCCTTGTTTGTAGCAGGTTGTGAGCAAACTGTTCTATAAATTACACCACGTACTGCTTGGATCTTTTTGTTGAGCACATTGAGATACGAGTTATTGAGACCAAATTAGTTAAGCGTGAGGTTGCCAAGCCTTCTTCGTACGGCACAAGCCTCAACACCTCAGTCGGAGGATGTTCGTTCGTCTTCTGTCGAGCATTATGCCCGTAGTAGTACTATTTCTGTCTTATAGAAGAGTTGTTCTGGAGACTTCAACCATCATGACACTTGACTCAATGTTCGGAGCTTCAGCACCAGAAAAAATGTCAACACGACGGAAAAATAATCAAGCACCATTAAATACAATATATTACGACATTGAATACTACAGAGGATCTGTGGTGTGCATGAAACTCCTCGGCCAGTGGTTAACAGTGATGATGCCTGCGGTGATGTGATCGAGACAGGGAAAGAGGACAAATTATGCGGTCGGCATCATCAGAAGATATTTCAATGTTTCACGAGGCAAGTAAAAGGACTGGCAAGAAGTAGGGCCTACAGGCTGCATCTGGTGTGGCGTATACTTACAACACATATAATTCGCAGCCGAACTTGCTCGACTCCACCATTTCGCAAAATCACAAGATAGCGGAGCCTTGAACACCACCACGATTTTGGATGCATCCCCGGCTAAGATGAGTTAAATGCACTGCGCTTTTGAGGGTACCGCAGACCCGGTCTCAATCCTCAGAGGCTTGAAGATATAACTGAAAGAGACTGTGCCCCTACGCCTTATACCATACCGGTTATTAAACCAGACGCCACGCGAGAGCACTCACTCCGTTCTTAATACGGGATAGTTGGCTTATTGGAAGAACAGCTCATTGATGCAGGAAGAACGCATGAAATATGAACTATGCTGAAGGCTACCCTGACTAGTGCGAGGCATACTATTTCATCGTTTCACTCGCAAATAGGTGGCGAGATCACCATTATCAATCAGTAAATTACGTCACAAAGCATACTTCCCAGAATCCTTTTGCTCATGCTGGCCAAAGCTTCGTAAGATGAGAAGGCCCAAATTACCAGTGCATGTGAAAAAATAGAGGAGGAAATCTAGGGGCCCAGAGGTGGTGTGGCCTGCATCAAATATCCTTGATTCAACGAATTCTACTCTGTCTTGAGGAGCTTCATCGGACCTTAGGGGGTGTCCTCCAAGGTGAGGAGGGATATAATTTGGAAATCTGAGTACAGACTCATGTATTGTAAATTACACCAAGCCAACAAGATACATCATTTTGTGACGCATCAAAATCGTCGCTATTGTCTATGTACTAAAAGCTAGCTGTAACGGTTGAATGTGTCGAAAGCAAATACCATGGACGCAACAAGCATCATGACTTTCTATACATTACAGTCATAAGTATAAATACCCGTTCATTCCCATACCAACCCTCGTCTAGGCCGAACCACGGAAGAACATTTACTGTAAAACTCTACCAACCTCTCAAGCTTTGAAAACCCTCCAAAATGCCTGAAGAGCCAAATATCAAAAAGAAATGGGACTGGTACTGTTGCGTTTGTAAGTTTACTGCTAAATATGGCAATATGCCCAAGCTAATCGTGTACAGGCCCTCCTACTTTCGGTGTTCAGATAAAGAATGATGGTTCCGATAACGAGTGTAGGATATGCTCGCATGAAAAATGTGCTGGATGCCTCTAGTTGGTCTGTTACTGCAGCATTAGCCATACTTGGACTGAAACAGATCGGTATATCTTGGCATATCAACTCAGATACTATGTAATCTAGCAAATCTATAGGCGATAGTCAAGGATATATACCACAATTTCTGGAAAAGAAGATGGATCTGGCAAATTGTTTTCATTTCTGATCACGACTACCTCGTTTGTCTTTTATTTAGCCTTCTATTCCCAAAATCACGATTATTTATACGAACAAAATACGGGCCCATGGAGCCTGTCAATGTCAAGTCGCTCATTCAAGGCAACAGCTATATCACTCCACACAGGCAGTATTATGCCAACCTTTGTGATGTTTTGAACGATTTTACTACCTATGTAGGAAATCAAGAGTCGTACATTTAATTTAGGATGGGGAGATATAATAGCCTGGATGTCGCAAATAATCCATGATCTTTGATAGGCCACATAAAGCAAAATGTTAGTAAACCAACCTGTGTTCTTGGAAACATCTGCGAGTTAGGGCCTAGGACCTCACAAGTTTAGTAAGAATAGTACAAGGACACGAACTAATAAAGCCGCTTCTTGCAAATGTTGTGTCGGCAATTTTTAACTCACTTTGCTCAGTGTCTACGTGATGAGGAGAGATTACGTGGTCGTGTAGTCCGCGTAGAGATGAATAGATCTTCCCCTCACGTAAACCCATGCATTTAAACCTTGCTCGCATTTAATCTATTACACGGAAGTCACGTTGCCATAAGGCACGGGCCAAACCTTGAACCCGACGATAGTTACAAGGGCTCGAGACCCAGTTGAGGCCTTAGGCTTCCGGGCTCGCTTGCTCACCGCTATTTAATATTAATAAGGGTAATCTGCACTTAAGGCCTTAAGAAGAACTAAGGACCTTTAATATTAAAATGAATTATTAGCTGAATACTATATTGTTCTAAGTCCTCAATCACAAGCCCTGGTCACATAATCCATGCGTAAATTGGCCTCGCCCCGTTGGTGTCTACGAGTATCTTTTTAGGCTGCTTTACGATCTTGGACCTTAGCTCAACATGCCTCCGTTCAATGGCGATTCTAACTATGGCTCGACGCCTCTTGCTATGTTAGACGAAGGGATAAGAATGGCGATTCGCAACCCTCTCCAAAGACTACACAAGCAAGAACTGCCTACATGGTATCCGGATATAGAAGCAGCTCTGATAAAGCTCATCCGGCTGGGAACGAAGATTTCCAAATACTCTCAAGCATTTGAACCTAGGCGAAAACTAATTGCACTAGCCGATACTATCTCTCCTTTTAGCTCTATATATTCGGTTATTAATACCCAGCTTATTCGGAATACCCGAGACTCTATTACCTCACGTGTTGATCGTGGAAATTTGAGTCTCGTCCTTGCTTTGGTAGAGGGATGGTTAAGATCGTGTGAGGAATATATTCGGAAAGAATCCAGTATACGCGTCTATAGCGATATCTCGGCCTTTGAGGACACCCATAAAGAGCTTATAACAGCCGCAACCCAGCACACTGCGGAGAGAATACACGTCCCAGACGATTTACTTCGCCTATTTGACATCTTTGGGCTTATCAAAGGTCTTGATTCTTCAGCCCGAAATAGTGAGATGCTACCAGTCGACGCCTGAGCTGGGCTGCTCAGGCGACGAGCTGAGATACGAGACCGACTCTTCAGTGGCTACAAGACGCGAAGGATCTATAAAGAGGTAGCTGGTATGGTGGGTATCGGCACAATGAAGAAATTGTTACCGGATTCAAGCCGACGAGAATTTATTTATATGGGCGGCACCAGAAAGTGTGAACGCAGCCATGAAATGAAGCCATATTGAACAAGAGGCCGGAATGGCTTGGATATGTTGAAGAAGAAGGCCGTCTACAGGCCAAGAGTGGCCTGGATATCAAGTTGTACTGGGCTCGTGGGTTTATTTTATGAGCATCATTAGAGCACAATAGTAGATCGAGTAGGCTTTTATACCCTCACGATTCAAATTACTTGTTATTCTGTTCGGATGTGGTAGTCCTGAATTTGGGCATTCGTAGACAAAAATGACTGATAAAATTACGCCCTGGATTAGCATCGTGATAACAGCCCCCATAAATAGATCGGCAATCTTCTGCTGGGAAACCTATTCTAGACGATGGCGCACCACGCAACTGCCAGACTTTCCCATTCTTGAAGGTTTGAGAATCAGTCCTAATAAATACATTCGGGACTCATTACCCAACGAAGAAAGACTGGTGGGTAGTGTTGAACATGAGATAGCATCACGCGTAGGCTCCAGCCTGCGCTATCCATAAATAGCTTACTCTGCCAGCATCTCTAGGCTACAGAATCAAGGCATGTTCTGTGCTTTTGGCGTTCAAATTGCTGGTTGCCCATATTTACCTACGTCTTGAGCTGGGAAAAGTGCTGGTGTCCGGCATCAACTCTGTGGGGACTCGGTGTCTACGCCTGCAGCTGATGGTTGTTGGTTGTTGGCTGATGTGACAAGGGCAGGGTATATGGGCTTGGAACGGTTGGTTCAAAATTCAATTCAATACGCAACTTTGCGGTATCAAAGGCCCTTGATCTTCTGAGAGATCTTGGAGGATCAGAGGTCTATAAATACCAGAAGTCGGCGAGTCCTAATATGCTGACAGATTCTCATTGTATGGCCATTTTTTGTCAGCATATTACAAACCTGTAGGGAAAATACAAGACAAAAAGAATGCTTTAACAATAAGTCGTATAGCGTGACACTATTATGTTCAACACTGCGAAGCATACTACACCTAGTCTAGAACAAGAATAGTCGACTTCCCATCGTTGCTATTATTTTGAATCTAAGCTGAGCCCCAAAAATATACTTCTTATCTAGAGATCTTGCTTAGCACACCGAGCAAGGTTCACCAGATCCCCTACATTCAACTTCTCCTGTTCTTTGCACACCTTTGCGTTGGCTACGCACTGATCTGCGCGTGTATCTTGGCCCGCGCATATTTGTATTCTGTCGATGCATTCAAGGAACTCTAGCTCCGGTGCATCAGGGCTCACTTCACGAGCCTGGCAGAACAGTAAGGCGTTGAAGCACGGGATCACGTCATTTTCAGGGCGTGTGCAGTGCCTCACAGCAGCAAGCCTAGAGCTAGCCCTAGAACCAAGATTGTCGTTGATCCAGTCGATGTAGCTGCCAACTCTGGTAAACACGGTGGGAGTCTTATTGCAAAGATCGTCTTCGTATCTGTCCTTGATGCTCCATGACACGACACCAAGCAACTCCCTTGTTTCCGGGTGGAAAAGAGGACCACCGCTATCCCCCTTGCATGGATTCTTGCCTTGTCCACCAGCGCATATTATGGTATCTCTATCACCTACACGTTGGTTCTTGTACTTGGCGGCACAGTCCTCGCGTGCGTGAATGTGAAGAACAACCTTGCTAAGTTTTTCAGCTAGGATGATGGGCTTCATTTCTCCATCTTTAGGAACAGTTGATTCCAGAGGGGTTTGTGAGCCCCTGTCCTGCCAGTTAGCATATATACCAGACATGCTGCAGTGCTGAGCCATGGCACTTACCAGCCTGCAGCTATCCCGGTGGAATTGACCACGGCATCCCCGCCGGCCGGAGGAAGCCCGGCATAGTCAATAGTGTCGCTCTTCTCAATCGGAGTTGATAATTTTACGATGGCTATATCGTTTTCTTCCCGACCGCCCGGTAAGTCCGCGCGTCTTCTACATTCATCCCACGGCAAGTCCACTGGGCAATCACTGGGCGCGCCTGGTTTGTAATTGGGGTGCTTCTCGACAGATGCAACAGTTGCATTTACTCCCCCCGTCTTGGTGGACTGTGGCAATTATTAGCTCTGTGCTGCTTCATATTTCATCAGCTGCACTAAAGTACTAGACTGAAGGGTGGGTAGTATATGTACCACTGTGCCCGCTGTCACAGAGACAATTTGGATCTCATCGCTGATAAGGCAATGAGCAGCCGTAAGAACTGTGGTGCTGTCTAATAGGCTGCCTCCGCAAACATGAGTCCCGTTCTCATCACAAAGACTGACAATAAATTTGATTTCACCGTCCGGAACATCTTCACCGCCTACTATCCTCTTATCAATAGTTGCTGCTGCTGCTAAAGTAGCAAAAAACGTGGCGGCTAGTGTAATAGCCGTACTGCGCACCATTGTAACGGGGAGTTCACAGTGGGTTGCTGAAAATGGGTTTGTAAAAGATGATAATGTGTAATAGCGAAGGCTGTTGTTTACTATTGATAAATTGTAGTACTGTAATAATCTAAATGAATACCTTGCTGTATTTATAGAGAATGAAAGAAGCTCAAAAGACCAGGCTCGCAAAAAACAACCAAGTATGAACGACTCATGAGTATAATCTATCTTATAGAATACTGAGGGGCTCGTGGAGCACCTATTCCAGGGGTTATCAACTAATCAGACAATAAGGTTAAACAGTGCCTTTTTAAAAATTAGCTCGTAATAGTTATACCAAGAACCCTGTTCGGTATAAGAGGCTATATTACTCTGTATACTTGACACCAATAATGGGTCTGCTTGCCCTTCTTTTTGGAGGGCGCCTGCATATTAGGGCTAATATCGCTTGAAGGGGCTTTTATTGAGCTTCATGTGTAAACTTCCTTAACCTGTTAATCTTAGTTTTCCTAAAAAATGTGTTCATATCTTTTTAGCTACTAAGTGGCTCGTGGGGCCTCCTCTGCTAGACAATTTTTTCAGTGAGCGAGTCTCCACGAGCTATTTGGTAGCAAAAAAGATAGTATTTACCAGTAAATTTTTTCAGTCAAAGATCATGTACTGGCTTTGTTCCGTCAAGGTACGATATGTGGGGCCCCCACTGCCCCGCGAGCCTCTCGGCATTTTATTAATTAATCTCCCGGATCCTTGTGCGGATATTAAATCCTAGCGCATAAATTGCCGTGGAGTCCTGCGGGAATGGCACGATGTCGAACGAAAATGGATCAAGATACGTCATCCACCCTCAGGATTGGAGTTTTACTTTTGACCTAGTGTCTGGTGTGATTTCTGTCGCCTGAGGTAATGAGCGGTCTAGCTGTTACAGGTTATTTCAGGACAAAAGGACTCGAAAATCAAGCCGCGTGAACAATTATACCTTATAATATATAACGGTCTAGCGAGTATATTGACAACTGACTAGGTGGTTCTAACAAATATCCAAAGCTGAGGAAGACAGAGAAGAAAGAACAAGAAAAGGAGAGCTCTTGAGCTCCTAACAGTCAATAGTGGTACGTGTCGGAATTATCCCCCATGCTGAGATATCCATCAACGCTAACATGACTCTTGGGGGATGATATTGGGTCGTCTAATTGCGATGATAACGACGGGGGCGTTGGTGCACTGTCTTCCGTCTCAATGCCAGCATACCATAAACTTGACTCGTCGGAGCCCGAGCCTTGCTTCTGCGGAGTCTATAACTTCCAGATGTCCTCTGTAGCTGCATAAGGACTTGGTTTCGTGTCTGGTGTGCAGGCCCGTCCAAGACTGTCAAAGAGATGGCTTCTATGACACATGGGTAAGTGCCCGCAAAAGTTCTTGGATGTCAGTCATCTTGCCTATGACCAGACGCTCTAACCGCCTGTGGAATTCGCAATGCACAGCCAATTTCTTGAAGCTATTGACCACATAGAGGTGTCGCGTCAATAGAATATAGACCGGGACTGTCAAGCTGCTGGAAAGATTTCGGTGGGCCACCCCCAGCCCGCCATACGAGTCAAGTCTGGTCCGGTCTGGTCCATTCAATGTTTGATCTCGGCCTGTATACCCGAGACTGGAACTCAGCTCGAGGCGCCCGCGCAGCCCTGTTCCGAGGCAGCTCCCCGGTGGCGATGACCGACATCGGCGTCAATTTCACCTGCACGCCGAAGGATGGCCCAGACACCCTCATCGTCACTCACCCGGACGTGAAGGACCAGACCGGACAGCAGCTCGACGAATTCCCCGCACTCCTACGACGCTTCACAGGAGCAGCCGTCACAGATGCGGCTAAGCAGCTCGTCGACGAGCAAGTCGCCGCCTACAACGAGGCCGCCAAGGAATTTACTACTGGGCCAGAACGCGACTTCGCCAAGCACTTCTCCAGTAGCTTCCTCGAATAAGGGAAATAAACTCTGACCAACCAGTTGACACCAATTGCACATCTGGTGCGTATTTGCACCAACCTATAGCAGCATTGCCGCCAATGCCACTGCCTCTCCGACTTGAATTGCCACCAGCCACAAACACCGCCCACAACATTGAACCCATTGACCACACAAAGTCGACCTGCTGAGACTTATCGCCAAGAGCAACGACCACCGGTACCTCCGGGTCTTCGTCCGCCTCCAAGCCGGCGCTCCGGCCAGGAACCACATCGGCTACGCCATCCGAGCTCATCCCGCCAGCAAGACGGCCCTTGACGTCAACCAAATCCTGTAAGTCCTCCAAGTGAACACTGGATGGGCCATTTCCAATATTTTTAAAAGTTGGGTGGAGTATCGGGTTATTTTTGCCCGTGGGTCAGATGGGAGAATTCGATGGCTTGACTGGAAACCGGATGGAGTTGTCGTTCGCTTCGATAAGCATTTGTGATTTAGCTGAATGCCATGTGCTCATGGCGAGGACGTGGTATAGGCAAAGAGGGCAAATTGGGCTCTTGAAGCTGTCATGCCGCTGCCTCTTGTGAAACGATGATAGCTGTCGAGTAGTTTTTCAGCGCACGAGTTTGCGTAAAGCCACGGGGCCTGGAAGTTAGAAATAGAGGAGAATATGGTTCCACCGCTGGATCTCGATCTTGTAAAGGACGAAGTTACATGACATGCCACCCAAGGCCGAGACATGTCCTCCAATACATCCTGCCAAATCGCTATACTCGCAGTCTTATACGGGTCAGCTAACACTTTGCTTGAATATTCAAGTTCTTAATTTTCCTAAAACCTTAAAGCTTATATAAGCTTAAAAGCTTAAAGCTGTAAGTCAAGTTTTAGCTTTTATATATTTATTATTAGGTTTACGGCCCGTGCCTTGATAGTAACGTCCGGTGACTTCCGTGTAACTATAAATGCCTTGCTTACCTATAGCTATTAGTAGAGTTGGGCTGTGGACGACAAAGAAGTTGGAAAATGGCGTTTCAATAAAATCGCAGAATATTATGTCAATACCCTCTCCGATCAAGCTTCGCTAGTCCCAAGTGTCGCTATTTTCGATGACGCCGGGACCCAAGGCAAACACTGAAGGGAAACGGGCTACCACTGTTGAAGTTTTCCCATTCATTGATGCAGCAGTTTAAGAATTCTAGATGCGTTGTTGACAGGATAATGTTTACGAGAATCATGGTCCCTGGGCGTTGCAACATATTTATCTACCCGCTACCTGTCGCTGTTCTCAAGCCTAGGCGCCTTAGCATTTGGGTTTTTGCAATGGTATGATACGAGTCGGTGGAGGCGGGGCTAGTAACCTCTGATTTACGAAATTCCGAGTTATAAACAAGGAAAGACAATAACACAGTCCTTGGTCTATGTGGTCCTGTCGATTATTTTTAACTGTGAGCCACGCAACAAACCTCGTGGCATGATTTTATTCACTAATACTAATCCGAGTTATCCGAGAATTCCAGCTCGCTCTGAACTGTAACTGTTCCCGTTTCGGTATTGTACCCCATATATCCCTAACGATAATTTATCGTTTTGGTATAGAGGGCTTGTTCCTCTTGTTGATATCTACTATGCTATGCTGCTTTTACATGTCCGCGGGTCATTGATTTAATCTTGACATCACACTATTATTATAGAATCTCGGAACGAGCGGATAACCAATCCGTTGGACTTGGTCGACACCTCGCAAGGATCTGTGGTTCGCATTCGGCTATTCGGCGATTGTGGTATCCGGCATTTAGATGTCTCAAGTCCGGACTCTCGGATAACTAGATCAGAGGGCGAATAGCAAAATATATATTTTCCACCCTAGTACCTTGTACTTAAGGCAGTGTACTTTGAACTTGCGTAGCAGCTTTATGACGTATTACCTAGTAAAAACGTCCTTAACAGTTACTGGCGCAAAATGTAGCGTTCAGTAAAAGTACTATACTTTATGGCCTGACACATATTAGACTGAGAGTTATACAAGGTATCATGCCACATTATTCCCGGTTGATCCGGCCACTTTTGGCCCATGATTATGGGCAAGTATCACAAACCTAGGGCTTGCTTCGGACTTGGTTGGAATCGTGGTAATTCCGATTCTCGTGCTCCGACTCGAACTTGCCCTGGTCTTTGTAGCCCTGCTATACCCCTACTGCTACGAAATCAGTACCCTTGTGTGTTGGTAGCTTAAGTGCGCTTGATATAGAGCCTTGAGGTGAGAATGAGTCCATTGCGAAGGCCAGAAAACAACTCAAAATATTTGACAAGTATCCACTGGACTTTTGTTGAGTATAAATAGGATGGGAGATGCTGTTCAACAAAGATCTTCATCTCAGACTCATTCTTCCTTGATTTCTTTACATTACAACAAGTAATCCTCGCCGAAATGCAAGTTACCACTTTCCTCGTTACTGTCTTTGCTGGCCTGTGCTTGGCCACTCCAGTTGCACAGGACCACAGCTCTACGTCTATCTTCGGACTCAATGATAATTGCCACCCATTTGTGAGTACCACTATCTTTGGCTACTTTTGAACGTATATCATGTTTTCTAACATATTACAAAGTCATGCCGAAGACTTCGTGGCTGCGTACTCGTCGACGAGGAGAAAGAGTGCTTTTACTGCAACCCCGACCCTGGTTGTCAACTTAAGACAAACTAATATCACTACACACGAACCCGATATAGTTTATACGCCGTTGGTGTGAGCTGGGGATACAAGAGGGGAGTGTCAAGATCGAGTTGTTTATTTAAGGTCATAGTAATTATTATATTGCTACCTACTCGAGTATTTACATTCGTATTTAACCTTTGCTTATATAGAAAATTTACGGTCTTTTGTCTTATTTATCCTGTTCTTAATATGCTAGGTATTACTAATCTCCCGTAGGGTATAGTTTCCATTTCAAATGTCTTAATCAAACAGTTGAATTGTATACTAAATTAAGTTCTGAAAATCAGGCTGCCTTTTAACCGGGACGCTTTTCAAATAGGTTTTCATGAGCGTCTCACTTCCGGCGCTTAGTGCTGCTGGTAGATTGCGGTCTGGTAAAATACTGAACCAGTGCTGCGCAACTACACACCGCTGCGCCTTAATTCGAATATACATATACACAAATACGTCAAGCATCGCAAGTACAAGGCACAGTAGCTTAATTAGAACCAAGGCAAAGCACAGCGTAGACATCGTTGCGGCTGAAAGGGCCTACAGGGCTTATACACGGTTCACACTTTACTGCTGCTGAATTAGAATGCAATAGCTACACGGCGCAGCTACTCAAATCAGGCAACGAGAGACTCTTCATTTGCTATTGACATGAAAGAGCACTTGGTGGAATCATACCAAGCTAAAAACCTTACAGGCAGCAGTTGCTGTTGCCTCTCAGGCATTTATACTGCTCTTGTTTAGAATGAGCGACTCGACCTTGACGTCCATGATACCTCGAGATCTTAACATGAAATTCCCCTTGAAGACCCGATCGAATAACTAGTCCCCTCCCACACCCAATTGCAAACACCCACAGTCTGGGCATTGAAACAGCCAGTTTGCGTGCTATACGGACAATCACCCTGATTGGAATTTGTCAAAAGATTCTGACCGTCGCCGCCAGCCGTAGTGACCATGAACGACTTGAATGCGGGGTTGCCGGGTGCGCACGTGTTGTCCCAGATATTACGGGTTCCGACGAACTGGGCGCAGTTATTGTCCGAGTAAAAATTGACGATGGCCGCATTGGTGGTGAAAGCGCAAGCGATGGCGTGGAGCGGGAGATATGAGAGCTTCATTTCTAGGGATTGCGCGTGAGGGATGTGGTAGGGTAGAGTCAGGTGGAATGCTGGCTTACTGTGACAAGGCCTCGTAGAGGGCTTTTGAATAGCTTCGAATTTTATTTAATAATTCAATGTTGTCTTTTAAGTTTAACAGATCCTTGGGAAGTTGAATCTAGGACCCCGACCTACGACCCGAATATATACATGATAATCTAGGCGTGTGTGACCCGACTTAAGTGACGGGGACATCTAGGTCATAAGTACCAAGTACCGTGGGCTTCCATCCTTGAAACCTCGACTTGTTGTGATCTGTCACAATGCATCACTTGTGCTAAATGCTGACGCAGCCGGCTCCAGCTGCATCGCGATATGACCGTCTTCGGGCGTTGTGACACCTACCCGTGTGACACTTGCTGAAAAATGTCTTCATGGTTGGTAGTTTGAGGGGAAATATCGAGACTATTTTGTGACTCAACGTGCTAAACGGAGAGGAGCAATTTCGTTCTTCGTTGAACATGTTTTGCTAATGCGAATCCCATCCATTTCAGTACTTGCACACCAAAACGGACGGATCGCCAGAACAGACACCTTTACTGTGCACGTCTGTGGCTTTTGTATAGAGCGGCTTTTAGATTTTACGATGCTCCACTAGAACTACTGGAGGAGTTTCCACCGGGGGTAATGAAATTGTGTGTGTGAGCATGTATTGTTCACTCGTACTACTAATGTTTGTTAACTGTAGGCGGTGCAACACATCTTACCAAGATGTCTCTGGTCCGTAGACTTAATTGGTCCTCGGCGATCAATTGTCGCGCAGGACACTAGTCGCATTTGACAGTTACCACATCACAGCTCAGTTATCCGATATGACAAAAGCCGCCCTCAAGCGTGTGCAAGTACAGCCGAAAGTGCGTATCCAAAGGGAGGGCTCTCGTGGAAGCATCATTAACTCTGACTTTAAATCTTGTATTGCCCACCACTTTTTGGCAAGCTCCTCTCCAATGATGAAGGCCAAAATTACAAGTGCCCGACTCGGATATAAAATCTCAGGCTAGAGTAAGGTAGTCACTTGGTGGAACGCTGCAGCTTACGGGCAAAAGATGTTTGGTGCTTCGCCACTTTTGTCACCACGGTGCGTGTTCGAGACATAGCTTGTCCCCACGTCACGCACCAGACATGTTGAAAATATAGAGACGAAAGGTCCCTAGAGATTGGCTGTGCAATGGCCAGTCGGATGAATCGGGGCACTGGGAAGAGCCAGCCGTCATTGATGGAGTACAGCTTACCTCACGGAATACGTGCCACTTCACGATTCGAGTGAGATCAGTACATACAGCTGGCTCATTGAACTAATACATGCACATGGTATTGATCCTATTCGTGACATATTGACAAATTCATTTCTAGGCTGCGCCGTCACACATCTTTTCGAATTGACCCTTTGATTCCCGTGCATTGAGCGACGCCGATGGGTGGCCAGCCAATATGACAACTTGCCTGGCACAAATCGGTGAGTACTCCGTACCTCAGATGCTGAGAGGGTGAAGCAAAATCCTTCACGAATTCTGCAGTGTCCAATTTTGTCTCGTAGTGATGAGCTGGCAGGCTGGCGATTGGGCAACGTGAAGCTGAAGGACGGCGCCACATCGGGTCTTGCCTTTAACGTCAACCGGTCAATACTTCTGGACATCAATTGATCTTTTTTATATGGAGCGAGTCACACCAGAGCCAATAGAGTGGGCGTGGCACGAGTACATAGATGACAGTTCCCTCGGCAATTCTGCAACGTCGGCTCCGTCGGGTTCGAAACATGGACAACCCTTCTATGATGATGGCGTTGACGTCAGTCGCTGTGATGGCTTTGGTAAAGCCGATTATGCTGACCAGACTCTCTGGATCATTGCTTTTTAATTGCCTAAAGGCTTTGGGTGCTTATAGGATTACCGTACAATATGGATCGGGTCATCTGTCCCGTCCTCAAACCGGAGAGAGCATACCAGTTCGTGCCGCGGCTGGTGATGATGGTCAGTCTGCGATAGGGCTCGGTCAGAAAATTGATGTAGTAATTGACGTGAGGCAAGCCCGCCACAGCAGAAAAGGCTACCCATGGATAGGTATATCATCGAATGCAGTCACTTCTTCTCAAGCCGACATGCTCGGTTCGCAGAGCAAACCATGCATGGAACGGAGGGGTCGACGAGAATAACCAATACGTCGAGATGCAAGAGGCAGCTGAATAGTTGTACAATACCAAACCTCTAGGGATATATAAGGTTTACTAAATACCTCATGTTGCAGTCATTGTTACTCGTCTCCCTGTACTAGCAAGATGAGGCGGTGCAAAAGGTCCGCGAGGACCTTGACGGGCGCCCCAGCTGCCGGGCTCAAGGCCAAGCGCGAGACTGGAACTTCTGGAAGCTCGACAACATTAGCCGCCAGCCACGGCACAGCCATAAAGGGACATGGGCTAATTCCGTGCCGCAAGAGGGGACATGGATGCTCCCACGTGCAGCAATGAATATGTCAAGTAGCGTCAACTGGTGAATGGCTCGCGGCCCGGTAGACGCACTTGCACCTGCTACTAGCCCCACAAGTATATCCTTAATAAAAATAGAGTGAATCGCGGTAGGTTTTGATGAAATAAAGAGGCGTTTAGATAATTACACCAATTTCTTGATAATACTGCTATAAGTGGCTATTTCAAGCTATAGCCCTATTAAAAAGTGAATAATGTTTACAGAGATTTTTACTATTTACTCCCGCTGTCATGTCTTTACATGTCAACGGTATACTTGAAATTGATGTCTGGTACCTGTGGGGCTGTGAATGCCGGCGGCTACTGGGCTCCGGGCAATTCACGCCGGCAATTGCCGATTACATGACTCAATAGATCTGGCACGGCTTGGCAACATTGAATAATCGTCGTGGGCCAAGGTACCCTGCCCGCTCAGACTTGACTTTCCCGAATTATCTCCGCCAACATCAACTTGTAAAGTGCCCATTCCGATTGGATATCATGTTCTACCCCACGCAATATGCAGCTCGCCACGTTGGGAGCCGAACGGAACATTGAACACGAAATATTTTACTCACATTGAAGAAACCTGGCAGTGGCTGATGCCCAATCGGAAAAGAACAGTGACCTTCTTAAAGCCTGACCTCCAGATACTCCCCTCGCAGTTCAGGGGTAGGGGTCTTTGGCCGGTAGGCTGAGACATCAGTCTCCTTGTGTTGATCTTGACTGTGAAAGAGTCTGGTCTGGTCTGATATTAACTCGTTACACGTGGACTCTTGCCGGCAGTTGACGCGTCTGATGTGCGCTAAGACCCAAACTTTCTAGCAAGCGGAATTTTACCTCGCCTCCACTTTGGAATTGATGCCTTTGCGTCCTAGTCCTAGACTTCACTCTTTGACGGAATATACCGCCAACGTCAACCGGCCATCTGTTTGCATAAACGTATAATTAAATTTGCATCAAAGTTCCCGCGACTTCGGCAACTCCATGACTCCAAGGAACGGTAAAAATTCCCGGAACATGACTCTCTCTTCCTCGAGTGGGGAGCACTACGACAACTTGAAGCACCCCCCAGCAGAAGAGTAACAGGAAATATTTCCTAATTAGGCAATATGTGACCGCAGCAGCTTCGGCATCGAACCAGCGTAGGGAGGGCTAGCCGTGGACTAACCAACTACCGACTTTGCCACCAAGTCTGTTTCAACTAACAGCTCCTACCAGACTGAACAAGACAGATTGCTTTTCTGCTACAAGATTCGAAGGCGAATGGTAAAAGCTCATGTCACTACGAGCTCACTGTGTGACAGCACTTGGATATCCCAGTGCCTCAACTTGAATAATTCAAGTTATTCTTTAGAGAAATAAAACGTCGCAGTAGTAAGAGTGCTGTGTATTACGTGATTGCCTACCTCACCCAAGCACTTTATCTTTATGCAATTGCACTTAGCTAGTCAATCCAGCGGGAGGCATAGTAATGCTAGATCCTTGGCAATCATGTCTCACGATGTCAAGGTAAAATAGTCTGATGAATTCGTCTCATGCTTAGCCACACGACATCATGGGTAACACCTGCATAATAGCACAGCCCTCGCGGCATGCTAGGGCTCAAATGCCGTGCCCACAGACAGTTGTCCAGGTTCATGCTAGAATATCAAATGATCGGCCTCCATAGTCGTCAACCTCACAGTATGAGGCCAAAGAACATGATATATAAAGCTGCCTGTGTCTCCTGATATTGCTTTTAGACCCAAGACAAAGGCTCTTGCTCTTAAGGTCAAAAAGTCCAACCCCCCCAGCCTGGGACACGTAAAAATTCACTTTCTTTCTACACCACACTCCTTTTTTTTTCTCGTTGCGAGAGCTTGGCAACATGGCTTCGGCTATCAATTGGAAGCGCTTGCTTCCGCATTTGATCTCCTTCTTTGGGGGGTTTGTTCTGCCCAGCGAGCATCGACAGGCTGAAATGGCAGACGCGTGGGTTAACCACACAGGCGAGAGTATTCGTGGGCTCGTGGACTCGATTCCCATTCTGGGACATATTGACGGTATAACACTGCTCCTGGCTGGATATCGCCATGGTGTATCTAACAGAGTATAGGAATCGTTCACTTTGCCATGGGAGAGACGGAAGAGGGTATTCATGCCGAAGAACAGGCAACTCGCACCATTTTTGTGCTGGGCGGTGGTGCCCTGGGCGGTCCTGGGGGAGCAATGGCTGGCGGAGCATTAGCAGACGCTGGCCTTACTGGTTAGTACAAGTGTCGCAAGAGTCGAAGGCGGTGCAGACGAATAATAATCCTCCTTAGGAATCGAAAGTCTTCGCCACCATCGTTATGACCCTCAAGGTTATTTCGCTGTCGGCACAAACCTCTATCATGATTTCGACGACGTAATTCACAGGCAAAATTTGACTGTGGAAGATGTTGACAGAAGCCTTGACAATCTCCAGGACGACCTCTTTGATCTGCAGGTACTTGGACTTACCGATGGTCTGCCTGCTGCTGGTAGCAAGGGCAAGGTGTCGCCAACAACAACAGCAAGTCCACTGCTCCAAGCCGTACTTTGACGCATTTTCGCTAACTCTGCACATTTAGATTTATCGTGTTGAGGGTAAGAGCATTGTCAAGGATGGCGACAAGTTCTTCGCGGGCGACAACCAGCGCATCTTCAACTATCAAGGCAATGTCGTTGCTCGTGAGCAGCTGCCTGATCTGAGACCCATTGAAGAGCTTGCAAACAAACCTGGCCCTGAAATACCCGAGGGTGACCCGGCGCAAAATGAAATTCCTGGCAAAGGAAAGGGCAAGGGCAAGGGCAAGGGCAAAGGTCAAGGCAACCAGGGACCCGACAGCCTCGAACAAGAGCTGAGAACATTCAACCGAATCGGTATTGATGGAAAGCTTTTCAAGGACAATGGAAAAGTCATTTTCCTCAACTTTGGACAAAGGGATCGAATGCTGGGATACTATGCCCAGAAACTTATTGACCACAGGACCCTCGTCGAAAAGTATCGAGCCACGTTGGAAGCAGAGCGACCTGGCGGAAGCAAGACGGCAGTAACCGAAAAGACGCACGATATTCGGGTCAAATCATTCAAGGTATTCCCAACGTGAACATTGAATCTGTAACTATCCAAAGCATACTAATGCCCTTTGCAGGTCATGACGCGCGACCTCGAACAAACCGAAAAGGATGCCATCACCGAACAGGAAAAGAAGGTCTTCAGAGATGCCGAAGCCAAAGTCAGAAAGGCAGAGGCCGCCGTCACCAAGGCACAGGCTCAGATTGACAAAGCTGAGGGGCCCCAAGGATCCAACCAGCCCGATATCGACATTCAAAAGGCCAGGGCCGACCTCGAGGCAGCCAAAGCCGACCTGGAAAAGGCCAACGCAGAGTTCGAAAAGGCCCCCAAGGACAAGGGCGTCCTGGTAGTCGACGTCAAGGCCCCCCGACAGTATGGTCTTCAAAACTGGCGCTATACACCCATCTTTGAAAAGGTAATCCCGGGGACTGTCGACGTCAACACCCCGTGGATCGCATCGCTGCCTACACCAATTCTCAAGCTTATCCATGAAAATCCTGTTGCGCTCGGAAAGATTCTCACCTTCAAATACGCGCGCACTGCCTCGGGCACCGGCGCACAGTCTGCGAATCACTTATTCTCCAAGAACCTGCAGTACGTCAAGCAAGACGACGAGATTTCAATGGAGGCCGTGACCCCTTCCAAGCTGCTTCACTGCCGCCACGTGAAGCAAAAGATTCACTCCTTCCAGGACGGCAGTGACGACTGGATCGAGCATTACGAGTACTTGGTCAAGTTTGACGAAAACTCCGAGCCCGAGTGGTATCCCGCGGATCTCATCTCCCCCGATCTCCGGCAAAAATTCTACGACGGCGTGGTCAAGTCTGCCAAGCCCATTGCCAATTTCAAGGGCGGCAAGGACGGCCAGCTGTTTGTCCAGTACGAAGATGGGACCGAGGGCACCGTCGACAACAACCAGGTTTTCTGGCAAGAGTTTGACCCCTCGGAGCAGGAGCAGCTTGACCCCCGCGAAATCGATTCCATCTTGTACCACGCCCAAAACACGGATACCCGCTTCGATGGCCGGTTTCACCTCAAAAAGGACGACGAGTTCCCTCTAGCCAATGGCGCGGGGGCAGTAGAGTGGAAGAGCGCGAGCGGCAAGCCCATGTATCTCGGGTCCGCTATTGACTTTCACGGCACGGTCCATCCTTGCATGGTTGTCGCCGACGAGGTGCCGCATTGTGTTGGGACGTTTGGCGGCCGGGCAGAGCCCCATCAGGGATCGTATGATCTCCTGCCTTTTAACCCTGATACCATGGAGTGGGTGGACTCGTACGCGGGCCTGATTCCAGAGGGTAGGGAGGGCGTCGTCGGCGGATATGAGAATAACAGGCAGCCGCTTTACCATGCGGTGACTAATGTCAATGGACATTGGTGGGTTGGCAAAGCCGGACCTCAGTTTGTATGTCGACCTAGACGTCTGTGCTCTTCTGTTGGAGTTTTATTTGCTAATCTGTCTGCTTTGTAGAATGGATCTCTTGTACCTGTCGGCGGCGAAGAGATGGGTTCGGGGGAGAGCTATATATTGTAAGTTGGTCGTGATTGAGAGTTGAATTTTGTAGCGTGTGCTAACAGTGACTGCAGGGTTTGGAAATAAATACCGCCGGTTTAAAGTACCGGGGTGCTTGTCGCCATTCTTATTCACTTTGGTATGTGCGCTGCTAGTTAATCTTCTGCTGACTTATTCTTGTGCTTATATCAAATGGCAGTTGAAATATTCCATCAGAACGTAGTGGGGTGTCACTGGAAGCTACTTGTAGTGATTGAATATTTCGAAAAGAGGACATCGGGAGCATGGAATAACTAGCTAGTGCCTAGGAGTCGCAGACAAAGTATTTTTTAGGTGACCTTGGTCCCTCTCTTCTCTGTGAATTTACATAGGCAATAAAATGTTGTCACAGACAGAACCCGCTCGACTTGTACAGCAATTATGCCCCTTTAATCCCTAACAACAGGACAGGCAACTGAACAAGGCCAGCGAAAAGCGTTGCTCTTTTGGCATCGTTGAAGCAAGTGCAGCCAATGTCTAGCAATACATTTAAAAATAGTAAATCCGTAGGAATGTCTTTATGTTATGATTATAGTAAGCCAAGAATTAGGCTGAGCACGAGGGATATGTATTGCTGATACGTCTTGTGGCGGCGCCAAAACTAATTGATAGTTGGATGAGAAAGTAGCCCCCATTTGTTTTTTTAAAAAAAAAGGGAAAAAAGGCAGAAGCTGTGTACAAATCATGCTTATGAGGCGACGGATTATATAGCAGTGGCCCCCCTCGTGCGATATTGGGAATATGCTTATGTGGAGGAAACTCGTACCGTCATGCTGTTTTTATTTAAGGCTGCTAAAATCTTGGGGTCCTGGGGTCTTGAGTCTTGGCGGCTTCGTAGCAGAGGCTAGGCAATAGTCACTATGTTGCGACCCCGTTTATAACTATTTCATGTTTGCAATGTATGGTGCCCAGCGGTAACGCGCGACTCGTTGTGCCATTACTGGTCATGGACCCGTGGTGATGATATATAGGGTGGGTGCTGCATAGGATAGCTTGAGGCTTCGCGAACTGGCACCTGAAATCGTCTGTGGCAGCTAGCCAACAAAAATTAATTGGCCATGGTAGTGTAAATAGTAACAGGCACCAGACCACACGCAGCTTCTTTCTGATCCAACATGGCCATATCTAATAAAAGTATTGCCTATTGCAGATGGAAATTTGTAACGGACTCTCTCTTTCTTGTCAAGCTATTGAAAGTCACATGATTAAAGTCGACCCACTTAGCCTTGCTCTTCTTCCATTATCTCTTTAATTGCCCAATGGCTCGTGGGGCCTCATCTACCATACAATTTTCTTATATAAGCGAGTCTCCACGAGCCATTGGGCAATATGCTGCGCTCTGCAGGTTATTAGTCTTGTTTCGCTGTACCTTGCAGGATCTCTTCACACAGCCAATCGTGTCTCGCAAGAATCCTTCTATACAATCCAAACCGCCAAGCCACGTAACGTCAACTCTCCCACTATAATACTACTCTGAAGTTTTGCCACAGGACGAGTAGGTGCCGAGAGGGAGCCATTCCCGTTACCGCGATTTGTTGTGTGAAACACCAGACCAGTCACTAAAGAGTCAAGTGTGGATATCGATCCAGACATGGATCTATCCGAAATTAATTAGTAGTCATGCATGCTAAATTAGGGCTCTCTCTTGGCGCTGGTCCCTGATTGCTTATCTTTGCCATGCACGTGACTTTCTGGTTTCCTACTGCTGGTTCCAACGCGTCGTGCCCCTTTGCATGCGCGCGACGCTCGAAGTTTTAGATCAATTGATCCCTAAACAATAGTCCAAATTCGCGGCCAAGTACCAGACTAGCGCTGTTCTTGGCTCTGCAATGCCCAACGGCCAAGCTATGACGCATTACCTAATTTCGCGCATTATGCAGCCTTGTACGAAATCGGACTAGCTTGTTGTCGTCTCTTGTGGAAAGAATGGAGACAAGCTTGAGGACACCAGTGCTCTATCAACTGGCCTGAAGACAGCAGTGGGCATGGATAAAGTTCCGTCATTAACGTAAAACAAGGTCTTCCCTGCAAAAACTTTTATTCCGTTGGGTGCCTTTGTCGACATACTACCTCGTAATTAAAAGAGACTGCGTGTGTCAATATATACGGATGGCGTTGACCTCATGCGATAACATGAAGCTACTGCCCTGAGTCAGGATCCTCTTGGCTTGACTACGGATACGTTACATGCAACTATACCGATATTCTCCATGTCACGTTCAATACCAACAGTAAACTAGATATAAAACGCGAACAATGGCTACACGAAGCTCTTTCTTTCAACCAGGCTGTTTACGCTCTACATCCAAGGTTCACATACTGCCAATAAAACTCTTTATCAAATTACTTCAAATATGATTCTTGGCGTATTTTTAGCTATTCTAGCCCTCTCCGTTGGCCTGAACGGACATGTTATCCAGCAACATGCCTCCGATTCCACCGAAGCCAATCTAGATTCGAGAGCACCGGGCATGAAATTTGTTCATCCCGGTGTATTCGTCGACAGACCCCAGCTACGGCGCATGAGGTCAATGGTCAAAGATGGTCAGCAGCCTTGGTCGAATGCCTACACAGCCATGATGAAGCATCCATACGCCCGAGTCACGGACCCAAAACCGCGGGAAAACGTCAATTGCGGTGCTTATTCCAAGCCGGATAATGGGTGTACCGATGAGCGGCGTGACGCCATGGCGGCCTACACGAATGCTTTGGCGTGGTTCACAAAAAAGGACCAGGCCAAGGCTGACGTCGCGATTTCTATTATGAATGCCTGGGCTAATACGATCAAGGAGCATACGGGGGGAAATGCGCCCCTTCAAGCTGCCTGGGCTGCCTCGCTTTGGGCTCGAGCCGGGGAAATCATTCGATATTCGGGCGCAGGGTGGAAAGAAGAAGATATTGCTACTTTTTCAACCATGCTTAAAAAGGTGTACCTCCCTATTGTCCAGAATGGATCCGACAAACCGAACAACTGGGAACTCAGTAGGCACTAAATCTCTTCCTACGGCTTTTCTGTATCACTAACAACATCCATCTAGTCCTCATGGAAGCTAGCATCTCTATTGCGGTTTTCGTCCACAACAGGGCTGTGTATAAGTCGTCTTTGGAACGCTTCATCAACTCGGCAAGCTACTACGTCTATCTAAAGAGGTACGGCCAGTCATGCTTCCTTCTTTTAATTTAATGCAAGTAATACTCACACGCTTCTTAGCGATGGCTCTGAACCACTCTTACCACCAGGAATGACTCGAGAGACACTGCTAAAACGCTGGTGGTGGGGTCAAGACACGTTCCAGGAAGACGGAATGGTCATGGAGACGTGTCGAGACCTTATGCACAGCAGCTATGGCATTGCTTCCATCAGCCATGTGGCCGAGACTGTGCGAATCCAGGGAAGAGACTTGTACTCTGAGGATACTGGCAATCGCTTACGACATGCACTTGAATTCCTTACAAAGTATGACAATAAAAGGGGTACTGAGCAAGCACCCGACTGGCTTTGCAATGGAAATGTCACCAAGAACATCAAGGACATGACGGAACCTGGATACAGCAATCTTAGTGACAAATATGACATGCCGAATACAAAGCAGTTTACGGCGGCTGCGCGGCCCGCGCACGCAGATTCTTTATTCATAGCGTGGGAGACATTAACGCATGCGACTGGGGAAGTAGATGTCTGATAATGTTATTAATAAAAGAAGCTCAAGAAAACTCTGCCAGTTTCTCAAATTAGCTTCAAAACTACTTAAACTAGCAAAGCAGCCACAGCTTAGAAACTCTTTCGAAAAAGGGGAACTGGATCCGTCTAGATTAATGTTCTGTTCGAGGCTGTATCTCGTCGCACTTTTACCACCATTCCATCAATTGGCTTTCCCGTAATCTGAATCGTCTAAGACCCTTCTTAACAACAGATCCTCAAATGGCCAGGGTGCGGTTGAAACTTACAGTATACAGTTTGGATTTGGTCGCGTATTGATTCTTGTCATTCAGACGAGGCTCCCCGCCCGAGTCCAGGTCCAACTCACCAATGCCCACCTTTTCAAACGCGTACCGATGGGCTATGAGTGCAGTAATTGCCCGCGCCTCGATATTCGCCAGTTCCATGCCGATGCAATTTCTCGGGCCCCTTTCAAACGGTCTCCATACGCTGGGCGGGAAGCCGTCGCTCTTGAGCCAACGCTCAGGCACAAAGTCTTCTGCCGTGTCCCCGTACACTGCTCGGTCGCGATGCATGATGTAGTGGTTCAGGTAGATCCAGTTTCCGTCAAGATTGTAGTCGCCTTGCGAGGTGGAAACGACGAGGCCCGTATTCGGCTTGGAAATGCGAATAGAGCCGGCGGGCGCGTAGAGTCTCAAGACCTCTTTGAGAACCGCAGAGATGTACGTCATCTGGTGAATGATTTCATCACCTCCGGGACCAAGAAGCTTCTGCGTTATTGCCGTTGGATCTTGTGTGGTTTCAGGTCCAAGTAGTCTTTCTAGCTCCTCGCGTACGGCTTTCAGCGCGTGCGGCGTCCGCGAGAGCTCATAGATGGTCCAGATAATCAGAGTGCTAGTAGTATCATGGCCTGCGAAAAGAAAGGTTTTCAGCTGATCAGACGTTTCGGCTAATATGTCGGGTGTGAGCTTCTCCACGTCCTGGAGACTGAGGGCCAGGATGCTCCGCGATCGACTAGTGTTGGATTCGGCTTTTGTGGCTTCAAAGTTGCAGGAAACAATAGCCTTTAATCTGTTGCTAATCTGCTGCCCAATGAGACGGCGCCTGATATGTCTATGAGGCATTAGCCACCAGGGGAGCTGAAGTTTATCGTCGGCATATGCTATTCAATTGTGGTGTTAGCCAGGCCTTGCCATGGTCGGTTTTTGATCGAGTGTACACACTTTTGATGAGTTGTTTGTAACTCTTTATCAGCTCTCCTTGCTGTGTCGAATCCACCTGTTGTGCATTCACATCTTCACCCATGGTCACAATACCGATAATGTCAAATGTGAGGTTTGTTGTGTGCTGGTCCAACGAGAAGCTTTCCCCTGTTTTGGCAAAGTGATCGAGGACTTCGAGGTAGGTCTGCGCCTTTTCGAGGATGACGGGCAAAAGTGTCATCAAATGCTGCGGTGCGAAGCCAGGGTTGAATCTCTTGCGAACGGCCTTCCATCGCTCATTCTTGCAGGGCGTTAGCCATCGCAACTCGAACGAAACATGTCGGGTGAATCTACCTGTTTGAGCAAGATTGAATTCGGTCCAATCAAATCCACAATATGGTCAACGGATGGCGACTTCATGACGCTATATGGAAAATCGGCGGAAGAGCGAGACACCTGCTCGGCCACTTCATGGTTGGCAACGACAACCATGGGGGGAACGATAGGCCAGTTGTCTAGAAGCATAATGGGCGGTTTCCCCAACGCCTCGTGCATCTCACTAATGATGACATCTTTTCGGGTCAGCTCTCGGTTGGCATCTGATGATGGTATGCAGACGTAGCGGGGTTACCTGGATGACGGTCGGGGATGCCTTGCTTAGTGAATTGATCAAACAAGCGTAGATGACCCCAGAGCAGAGACGGGGGAAGCTGAGGGATATGAGCATTCTGCCTGAAACGTCTGTAGTGCAACTTATTGTAGAGGTATGCGCCTGCAAGGAGTACTGAAGTAACCAGGACCGCTTGCACGGAAACAGACGCAGGAAAGCCCATCTTGTTGGGGTTGATGCCACAAAGGGCCGAAAAGAATCGCGGCTGCTCAGTACAGAGAGTGAGAGAGAGAGAAGCGAGGCCGGACTTTGTGAGCTCAAATGGCCTCGCGGCACGGCGTCGATAAGCGGCACGTACGGAGTACGCGGTAGGTATTCTTCTCTTTTGAAATCCTGGGCGCAACAAGCCAGATGAGGGGAAAAATAAAGATTAGGTTACACAAAGCTGCGACCCTGAAGTTTCATCGCTATGGGGAGTGTGGCTGTCGGTGGTCGGGCGTTCAAATGGTGCCCGTTGGTTTCTGCGGGTGGCGTAAGCCTACGACGTATGTATGCGTGTTGGCTGGATGATTTGGCAGAAGAGATCGGCGATCCATTTATAGGAGTAAGCTGACTTGGACCAACACAATACCCTCGAGGTCAGCCACTGGGTGCCATCAGCGAGGTGCCTGTAATCCATCATTCGAGGCTTGGAACCTGACGCGTATCCTGCATGTCGCCGAGCAGGGGCCACTGAGAAGAGCCTTGCATGTGTGTGACAAACGAGACAGCACTTGAGCCACCTCTGGTTCCGAGTGTTGGCTTCTTCCCTGGAACGCGTTTGTCGTAAATTTGGGGGTAGTATTCCCGTCTCACCTCCTTCGTAGCCTCCCAAGCCAACCGAGTACAACATACCGCACGAATGAGAGCAATCCCGCATTGCGCATAATACCACAGAGTGCTTGTTGATGGATGAGATTAAAGTCGGGCATGTGCCCAACTCCAAGGTTGGCACATGAGTGAGTTGTCCGCTGCCGCAACATCAAGAATAGATCCCAAGCGACATCAAGGACATGGAGCGAATGACATCATTCTGTTAGACACCAATAATCACTACACAGCTACGCTAATGTGACATTTTCCAACACACAACCTCCGTTCTGCTACCCTGCTCGTCCCCTTTCAGCGCTGGCGGCATGCGAACCATTTTTTCCATTGCCCAGATATCTATGGTAGTCCATGTCGATGGAGCGCAGCTCCGAATACGGCACCATGTGAATTTCAGTTGCTTGCGTTACCGTTATGGTCCCTGACGACGGCGTTCCTCGTGGCTTCTGCGAGCCAAGGTTCAAGGATAGCCAACGTCTCCCAAGACGGTTCGGATCTGGCGCCGGGCTTCCCTTGCCAGCCTCCAAATTACGAATGTCGGTCGACCCTTTGGATCTCGCCCCCCAGTAGCGCCGCCACGATGAAGTAGTGACCGATAGCTGGGTCAGTAGACCCTTCAGCAAGGGGACAATGACGGGAACACAAGCACAGACGATGCCGAGATTGATCTCGGCAACACTACAGCGTCAAAGTCAGCGTTAGAACCAGACCACGACGTATATAAATATGGCACTGACGCTAAGCCGTATGATGGGCATGAAACCCAAAACGGATCAGGAGTACCATGGACCATGGTCAGTCGATAATTCTCAATTCGTGGAGACAGCCCAGCGACAGAAAAGGCGCAGGCTCTGGACATGGTCGGCAGCGTCAGCAAAAGTACTGCCCATCAGGGTGGGGGTTGGAAGGTACAGACAAGAGACCGGTTACAAAGAGAGCCGAGACACCAAACTTCTTCTTGGTCGATAGGTTGAGGCTGGATATCGCCGTGATGGGTATGGCAATGATGTAAAAGTCTGTGAATATGGCCAACGCGCCAAATACAACACTAATGGGCGGCGTGTCCCTGCCAGTTCTCACTTGGTAGATTGTATCCGACCAGCCTTCACCCTGGTGAGGAGCGCTGTAATATATCCATGCCCCGAGCAAGGTGGCGTAGGATGCGACGGTGAAGCCGATGCCGGCCCAAATCATCATCTTGCTCCTCCGCGATCGCGCAAAGATGCGGAGGAACAGGGCCAAGAGAGAAACCTTGGTCAGGGCAGCAGATACATCGTACATTGCGGTTATCGCGCAGGTTTCCTACTTGACCGTCATTAGCAGGGCTCTTCGTGTGTAGGGGGAATGCGGCAGGGCTACCTTCATCAACTCGGATGTTGCGGCGCTGACCGGTATGTCCCAGAAGTGGCGGCCATACATGTCGTCGAGTACTAGAGAATGGTGAGATAAAGAGGGTTGAAATCGAGGCAAAGTACTTGCGTTCAGCCAACAAGATGCCGCATAGTCCCGAGCTGGCGCACTATATTGACACATTAGACCTTGGTACACAAGCGCCGGAGCATGAACATGCTATGACCAACACCGGAGAGTATGGAGAGATCTTGAGACGATTAGTATAAAGGCGGCACGGCCAAGCTATTGGATCTCCGTACAATCATCCCAGCCCAAGCTGTGCTTCATGCGAATGCGAGTACCGATACGCATTATTATAAAGCACAGGGCCACGGGAAGAGTAGTGTAGATGGCGAGCCGAGGGATCCAAGCCTGAGATTCAGCATCCAGCAGATTGCTTTGCTGCCCAGGAGGCGGCACCCCGAGGGGGACTTTCGTATAGTCTAGCCCGTCCATGGTATGATGCGGCTGGGATGGGCGGTTGTTTGATGGCCGAAATAGCCGACACTTGCGAAAAGTGCGAAGAGGAAACTGCAGAGATTTAAGAAGTCTTGGTGGAATGATGGCCTGCTTATGCCAAGTCAGACAGACGAGGCTGGAGGCTCGCCAATACTCCCACCCTGATGCTGCCATGGCCTCCAACTTGTCAGACACCCATTGCGCCCAAGTATGGTTACCAGTCAGCGGATCCTACAGTCGAAAATGCAAGTGTCCGTTTCAGGCGGCACTAAAGCTTGGTTGCGTGATATTCCTAGACGGAGATGGGTGGCATGCATGGCTATGTCAGCCCGTACGCCGGTCAAGTCTCCCTCATGGATTAACTGCCAAGTGCATCCAAGACTAGCGGGCTTATAAAGAATGATGTGCTCCGTACGGCGGTTACCATAGTCGTCGATAGCATAGTTGCTTCGAGACGCGCCTCGTCAGCATGGTCCGGAAATAGGCCGTTGGCTGATTTGCAAGATTACGAGAGCCTCACAACGTCTCGAGGCTTCTCACATGATATCTGTAATGGTATACAGCCTTGAGTTTGCCGGTATTACTCGGTGCATCTTAAAAAACGCACAAACACCCTTCTTGTTTGCGCAAGCGCCATGTTGGGACTAGACACGATGACGGTTTGCGAACTTGGTATTGCATGCCCACCAACCTGGGTTTGTGTCTTGGCCATTGTGATTGCCACACAGTTAGTTGTATTCGCTCATCAACTTATCCGGTTTCACTACACGCATCGATCTCCTGGCAATGGAAAGATACCGCCCAAGTACCCATTCCTCATCCCCTACTTGGGAGTTATCCTCCCGCTCCTGCGAGACACGAGAGAGACTCTAACCCGTCTTACGTGAGTGAGTGCGCCTGTTTCATGCTTGTCTGAGAGCTAACCGCCGTGGTGTGGAGATGTTACAATGGGAAAGCAACCGTTGCACGTGTACCAATACTCCCCGGCATCGATGTATACTTGTATCAGGACCCAGATATAATTGAGCGCATCTGGAAGGTCTCGTCGTTGTTGGATTTCCGCCCTATGGCTGTTCATTTCCTCCGAAACGCGTGCGGCCTGTCTCGCGAGTCTGCCAACTTGTATCTCCTTGACAAGACGGGCATGAACGCGAAGCCTTTGCCTGGCACAAGCTGTACAGAGCACCCGCGGGTGTATCGTAAAATCTACGAAAGCGATCGCCAGGCGTTGATAGGCCCTGGGCTGGATCCAACGCTGCAACGCTTTATTGATGCCTTTTCCAGACGAATGGCCGTCTTCACGGCAACAGAGTGGATAGAGATGGAAGACTTCTGGACCTGTATCCAACACACGGTTGCTGCGGCTGAGATAGAAGCCATCTTCGGGCCCAAGTTCTTGGAAATGCACCCCGATTTCATCAGTCTCTTCTTCGAGTATGATCGTTTGATCCCCTCACTGCTCAAGATGCTTCCATTTAGCAGGGCTGAAAGGCTCCGTTCCAAGCTCCACGGCAAATTCAGGTCTTGGGTAAGACGTACCAGGAAGAATCACGCCGCGGCACCCAACGACAATGAGGGCGACCATGACCCTCATTGGGGCTGTCGCTGGACCCGATACCGTCACGAGGCATTTCAGCCGTTCTTCGACGACGATGCCATTGCATCTATTAATGTTGGTGTAGCCTGGGGGTAAGTGGTGCGCTGTTGAGTTGCGTGACGCGCAGGGCCGAGATTGATATTGACGTGATGGCAGTGCGTTGGCCAATACAACCCCTTGCGCCATGATGGCCATTATTCATGCTCTTCAAGACGCCTCCCTCCATCAACGACTGCGACAAGACCTGGACGAGCTTTGTAACGGGAAATCCCTCAAAGATGTACACCACAAAGAGTTGACAGGACACGTTCTCTTGTCGGCTATATTCGCCGAGACGCTGCGCCTTCACATGACGGTCTTGATGCCGGTGATTCCGCTCGACAGCGAGCTTGATTTGGGCAGGTGGCGCATTCCTCGAGCGAGCTGGGGATTTATAAACGCCGGTGTCGCCCATCACAACGAGCATGTCTGGAATACCAAAGATGGTCTTCATCGGGTAGAGTCATTCTGGGCCGATCGGTTTATAGTCGACCCAGCCGATCCCTCGAGCGGACCGTCTCGCCATCAGAGTCGGCACCAGCATGCCCAGTCTCGTCATGACGATGGTCACAGCAGCAAACCCTATTTTTCTCTCGAGGGGCTCGAGGGTTCCTGGGTCCCGTTTGGTGGTAAGCAGCCGCGATGATTACAAGCTGCAAACGTGTCTGTGAGTCCGCTAACCATGTGTCGAGTATAGGTGGACGAAATATGTGCCCAGGCCGCTTCCTCGCCAAAGGTGTCATCACGTTCGCCCTGGCTACGATGGTGAGTCAGTATGACATTGAGCTTCTCACAGACACGATTCCGACGGGCAGAGACCGGTTCGGAATTGGGGTAGAGCTGCCAACGCGCAAGATTCCCTTTCGCATCAGGAAAAGAAGAACGCCCAACGGCACTCATTAACCGCGTCGCGATTTCACAACCGAGTAAATTTGCCAGTATCAAGTTGCTTCCAAGTCTGGACACATAACGAACATGGTATCTTTCAGCGCCTGCCTGCAGGGCTTTTCAGGCCCTGTGGCTGCTGCAACATGCGATGCCGAGAAGGATGGGACATTGCTATTTAGCGAGATGAGCGTACTCGGGAAATGAGGTAGTTATTGACCACTCTGCGGACATGGAGCGGGCACGGGTACATTGGGGGCCATGGCCATCAGAGGGCATCAGCATTGCACTGTTCGTCAATATTAGTTTGTTGCACACACGTAGCCTTGTATGTACATACGTCTCATAAATAATGCCTGTTTATGACTTCAACTTGGGATGGAGCAGACCTCGCCTCTGGAGTGTCACGCTCGCACAAGATGCTCCGTAGACGGATGCCAGAACCTAACCGATTCGTTGCTGGAGGGTATCATGACATGCATGCGGATGCTTATGGAAATGGAGGGGGTCGCTGCGAAACAGTCATCTTATTACTAATCATAATCCATTATTCATGTCGTAAATGCAACCCTTCATAGGCACAGCCCCAACATGACCAAGGCTGGCCTTATATCTTGTCGGCCAACAACGGGCTGTTGGTTGCACGGGCGACTCTGTTGGTTACACGAGACGCGCTGGCGCATGCGGTGCCACGAAACAATATTGGGCCCAGTCTTGCCATTTCCGTTTAGTAACTATACTTTTAATTCCGCCAGAAGTTTACATGTGTTCTTGTACTCCGTACTTTCAGCGTGACAAACGGCACGGGTGGGTGTCAAGTGCGCAAAGCCCGACGAAGGTGGTCGATCGAGACATGGAACATCTGGGCTGTTCAGCTCTTTTCAACTCTGCTGCAACTCCTCCAAGTACCGGTCATGGGTATGGATTACGTGTTGGCTTGAGGGCTGCCCTTCATTTCGCGTCTGGTGCCTGTCATGTGCCCATGTACGTGATGCCCTCCTCTGGCAACCATTGAGCCTGCAACGAAGCTGCCATTCATCTTGCTCGACACCGCTGCATTTCACTAGTTAGAGAGGTACAGTATTTAGTCAACCGCTTTACAGGATTCATGTTCTGACTTTTTGCTTTTATATATAATCCAGGTACCACGACCACACTGCCGCAGTACTCCCAGCGTTCCAAGCGTTCCATGCCGCGACAATGGAGACTCAGCATGGGATTGAACCTCCAGAAGTCGCCGACAGTGCTGGCTCTTATCAAGCGGTCCTTGAAGAGTGGCTACGTACACAAAAAAGCCGTCGCCGTAGTCGAATCGGCATCTCTTTTCGCAACCTCCAGTGCATCGGTCGCCGAGCGTCGGAACAATATCTAGACACGTACATATCGGCTCTTACGAGACCATGTCGAGCCATACGGTCGCGACAACAAGTTCAGATCTTGTCTGGATTCGAAGGCTTGATACTCCCAGGAGAGATGCTCCTGGTTCTGGGACGCCCTGGCAGCGGGTGCTCAACATTTCTCAAAACGTTATCAGGAGATACTCACAGCTTCCATGTTGGCGCAGGATCAGTCATCAACTATCAAGGTATTGCTCAAATCAACATGTACCCGTCTCAGGCTGAAATCAATAAGCTCAAATTTTATTTACCATGCACAGGAACGTCCTTCAAAGAAATGCACCGCAGCGCACCCGGGACATGTATCAACCTTGGCGAACTCGATGTCCACTTCCCAGAGCTGACTCTAGGTCAGACCTTGGAGTTTGCAGCTTCCACTCGGCCCAGACACAACCTGGCTTCTGAGCAACACGATGATACGCAGAGAGCAGAGGGTACGGCGCGCGTGATTGCCGCGCTATTTGGCCTGAGTTCGGGATATGATACGCGGATGGGAGATGCCCTCATCAGGGGTGTAAGCGGTGGCGAAAAACGACGGACAAGCATTGCCGAGGCCTACATTGGCGGAGCACAGGTACAATGTTGGGATAACAGCACCCGAGGGCTGGACAGTTTAACGGCCCAGCGCTTTATTGACTTTCTCCGACGTTCGACGGACGTGCTGCAGTCTACGGTTGCCATGAGTTTATACCAGGCCTCGGAATCCATGTACAAGGTGAGGCTCTTGGTCGCAAGTCCAGCTTTCACCCAGGCTCCGGTTAATCCCAATTAGCAATTCGATAAAGTAATGCTCCTCTATGAGGGTCGTGAGATCTACTTTGGGCCCGTAGACGACGCTGCAGACTATTTCACAGCCCTCGGCTTTGCCAGGCCCATCAATGCAACCACTCCGGATTTCTTGACATCCATGACGAATCCAGCGGAGCGTGTTGCTCGAGAAGGCTGGGGCAACCGGACGCCGAGATCGCGGGACGATTTTGTCTCGGCGTGGAACATGAGCCGTCAGGCTAAATCGCTCCGTGATGAGATTGCTGAGTTTGAGTTGGCAAATCCCGTCCATGGCAGAGGTTCTAGCCACTTGACTGACAAGGAGGTCACGGGGGACGTTGCAAGGTGAGCTCCAATGTCTTTGCATTATGCATCTCGGGCTAATGTGTTGGTTTTGCAGCCTGCCGCCATCCACCTTTTCCCTCTCAATATACAAACAAATCATGGTGTGTCTTCGACGAGCGTATCAACGCCAGCTCAACCACTTCGTCCCTGTTGTGTCAATGCTGGTTGCCAATGTCGTCTTGGGCCTCATCATTGGAAGCGCATACTACAACCTGGACGAAGGCTCCGGTAGTTTGTTGCCGCGTTCAACCCTTCTTTTCTTCGTCACCATGTTGAATTCCTTCGTCCCTGCGTTTGAGGTCGACCTCATGTACGCACAACGGCCCATCGTGGAGAAGCAGAGTCAATATGCTTTTTATCACGCCTTCGTTGAGCGTGTCGCATTCATGATATTGGACTTTCCCGCCAAAGTAGCCCTATCGTTTATGCTCCATCTTCCGATTTACTTCATGACAAACCTTCGCAGAACCGGAGACTCCTTCTTTACCTACTGGCTGTTTATGATGGTCAATCTGCTAGCCATGGCAATGCTCTTCCGGATGATAGGGTTCCTCTCGAGATCCCGGGATGGGACACTGACGCCAGTTTCTATTCTCACCCTCTTATGTGTGCTATATACAGGATATGTTGTCCCTCCGCCGTACATGGTTCCCTGGCTTGGTTGGTTCCGCTACATCAATCCCATCGCCTACACTTACGAAGGCGTCATGATTAATGAACTACGCCATCGTCAATTTCTATGCTCAACCACTATTCCAGATGGCCCAGACTACCGCAACATTACAAGCGCGGAAAAACTGTGCATGGAAGTGGGTAGACTTGCTGGAACAGACTTGGTGGATGGAACTGAATTTCTCAGGCTGAAATACGGCTATGTCGAAGCCCATATGTGGAGAAATATGGCCATTCTGCTTGCCATGATGGTCATCTTCTGCATCGGCCATTTGTTGGCAGCAGAGTACATACCGGCCCAAAAGTCGCGTGGAGAGGTGTTGTTATTCAAGAAGCCTCTTCCGATACTTGAATGTAGTGAGGAGACGGGCATTTCGGAGTCTGAAATCGGCGCAATCGATGCGAATTTAGGCTCCAAGACGTCTGGACAAGGTGCTCATCCCGAGGCAGATGTGACGACGCCCATGCAAAGAAGCCGACAAACGTCAACTTTTCAATGGAGCGAGATATCGTATGACATCAAGACTCGTGGGGGCAACCGACGACTATTATCAGATATCAGCGGATGGCTGAAACCAGGGAGTCTCACAGTTCTGATGGGCGCCACGGGGGCTGGAAAAACAACCCTCCTTGATGTTCTGGCCGCGCGAGCCTTGCGCGGAAAGGTTCATGGGACCATTTTCGTTGATGGTAGGCCAAGAGGCGCCACGGGTGACTACCAGCAAAGAATGGGATACGTAAAGCAGGACGACAACCATCTTCCCACCTCGACTGTTCGCGAGGCACTGCAATTTAGCGCACTGCTGCGGCAGTCGAGCACCCGGTCAAGATCTGAAAAACTAGCCTACGCGGAAACTGTGTTGAAGATGCTTGATATGGAAGCCTACGCCGAGGCAGCAGTCGGTGTTCCAGGCGAAGGCTTAAATGTAGAACAGCGCAAACGACTCTCCATCGGAGTTGAGCTGGCTGCCATGCCGAATCTCGTACTTTTCCTAGGCAGGTACCTTGTTCGCAAACGGGATGCAAGCTTGCTAATTCGTTTATAGATGAGCCAACATCGGGTCTCGATAGTCAGACAGCCTGGTCAATCTGTACGCTCTTGCGCAAGCTCGCAGACAATGGGCACACCATCCTATGTACCGTTCATCAACCTTCGGCACAGTTATTCAACCAGTTTGACCGTCTTATTCTCCTGAGAAGTGGCGAAACTGTCTACTTCGGAGATATCGGGCCAGAAGCCACAGTTCTAAAACAGTACTTTGAGTCACGGGGATCGCGGACATGCTCGATTGACGAGAACCCAGCAGAGTGGATGATGGATGTAATAGAAGACTCTACCAAGCCCGCCGATGACCACCAGGCCTGGTCTCAAAAGTGGAATGCTAGCACGGAAAGACAAGAGGTCCTCGATCAGCTTGCAGGCTTTACGAACCAGTGCGACCACCAAGCTGTCGTGCCAGCAGATGCGCGGCGGCAGAATCAAGGAGGGTATGGAGCGACCATGCTTCATCAACTGCTCATCCTGGTGCAGCGAACATTTCGCGACCAGTGGAGGAACCCGATTTATTTATACACAAAGACGGCCACTTGCTTCGGATTAGTATGGCTTCACTTTTGCCCATCTCGCGTAACCATCTTGACGCTGACAAACCCCCAGAGTCTAGTGAACGGAATCTCATTCTACAAAACCGATAGCGACATCCAGGGTCTCATCAGCCTTTTATTTTCATGTTTTCTGACCTGTCAGTTGTTTAGCATCCTCTCCATGCTCATCATTCCACGCTTCATCAGAGCACGGCATCTATTCGAGGTCCGAGAGCGCGACTCCAAGCTCTATTCGTGGGTTGTCCTGGTAGCAGCCAATTTAATCGTCGAGGTTGCCTGGTTTACGCTCATTTCCGTCTTCATCTTCGTCTGTTGGTATTATCCCACGGGCATGTACCGCAACGGCGATGCCTCCTTTGGCGTGATTGAGCGCGGGGGGTTGGCCTTTATGCTCTTGTGGCTCTTCATCATTTGGAGCTGCACCATCTCTCAAGCCTTTGCAGCCATCATTGAAGAGATCGAAACCGCAATCCAAATGTCCACTCTTTGCTTCTGGCTGAGTCTTGTATTCTGCGGGTATGTCTGCTCGCTTGGGCCCTGACGACGGGATGCGCTAACTGGTCGTAGCATCTTGGTGACACCGGATCACTTGCCTGGTTTCTGGAAGTTCATGTATCGCGTCTCGCCCCTCACCTACTACCTCGAGGGCATTGCTATTGCAGGCATCGCGGGGATTCGGGTACAGTGCTCTTCCGTGGAGATGCTTCATGTCCCCCTTCCGCCGGGTTACGGGTCGTGCCAAAGGTATCTTGAGGCATATATGCGGGACACAGGAGGCTATGTTGTAAATTCTGAGAGCGGGGACGGGCCATGTGTCTTTTGCCCCGTCTCCAGGGCCGATACCGTGCTGAAAAGTCTCGGGTTGAGCACGGATAAGAGTACTGCGTGGAGAAATGTTGGCATATTGACTGGTTATATCGTTTTTGATGTAATTTGTGTCTTTGCCTTGTACTATCTTTTGCGGGTGCCTCGGTTCAAGGCCCAGAGCTCAATCAAACGGTAGTATTCTGCTTTTCAAGCAAAAATTATCATGTGTATGTATTAGCATATAGAATTGAGAAGTAGGCTGTAATGATTGCAGGGAAGGGGGGGGGCAAATAATAACAAGTCTTTTGTATTCCGCATGTTTGACTTTTCTACCAAGACATCTTAAACCTCCCATTCTACTAGCGAGCGATATAGTCATGATTGGATAGTGGTAACTCTTGAGGAGTGCATCGTGAATGCAACCCGCATTTTTTAACCTGCATAGTATCAAACGCTCGTCATTGCGTATATTTCCTCATCACCTTTGCAACCTTGAATGTTCTAGTCCTTTGTCGTTTATCGTCTTCATACCCCAGCATACATGCCTGCCGCTTCTGACCTTGCCTTGGCTCTCATATTAATAATGGCGCCAGGTACGTTGTCGTGAGACAAACAAATATCGCAGCCACCTGACGTATCGGTGGACTTTCGACTCCCACAAACATATGTAGCCGTCTCAGACTCGGACATGTTCCTGTATCATCTTGCTCGACCAAGCCTTTGGTTTGGGGTGAACCACAGTAGTAATCACACGTTTAGTCGAAAATGAGTTGGAGTTGAAGTTGAGGTGACTCGACAAGTTGCTTTCGGAATGCTCGGCGCTTAAGTCAACTTTTAGCTTTGGCTTTATCCTGCACCTCCACTTATGTACGACATTGGCAACGGTTGATTGGATGGGACGAGATTTATTCCTTATCTCGGATCCCAAGCCGATCGGCTTTCAAGATCGGGAATTACTAGCATCAAGCGTCTGCCCGTCCTACACCCCAAGCTCGGAACAGAACGTTTGACGTCATGGACAGGAAGCTGAGGAATTTACCTCTAGTAGTAATGCTTAGCTAACCCCGGAACTTACTCATAATGCAATGGCAAGTAATACATGCAATTTGCTAGCGAGCAGAGGTGTAGGTATATATAATATCTGCTAGGCGTTATGGCACGTCGCACGGTTTCTTCCGATTCTTTCGCACATACCCTACATCATCTGTCGCCATTCAAAACGCAACAACTAAAGCCATGGAATATATCCGTGAGACGATTGACTGGAAGGGTCGCAAGGCAGTGAAGCCATTATCCGTCATTATCGTTGGGGCTGGCATAGGTGGCTTGGCCCTGGGAATAGGTCTTCAAAAAACCGGGCACAAGGTGACAATACTCGAGCAGGTTCACGAGATCGCAGAGGTTGGAGCCGGTATTCAGGTAGCACCCAATGCAGCGCGCATCCTGTACCGATTTGGTGTGTTGGAGGAGGTCGCGAAATACGCCAACATCTTGGAGAGAAACTCGCTGAGGTAGGTGGGTGAAGAAGCCCAAATTCCTACCCATTTCATCCAATACTGTCCCGTCTGCTGCGCAAGACCTAACTATCACGCAGACGTTATGCAAACGATGAGGAACTAGGATCGGCGCAGCTAATGCCGGATGCTGGCAATAAATACGGCGCGCCATTAAGCGTCATTCATCGAGGCGATCTGCAGCGAATTTTGCTACAAGCTGCGAAGGACTATGGCTGCAACATCTTAACTTCCCACAAGGTTATCAAAGTAGATGACGGGTTTGAGCCCCGAGTACAAGTTCAAGGCGGTGACTGGTTCTCTGGAGACGTGGTGTTTGCAGCAGACGGAATCAAGTCGTCTATCCGAGCACAGGTTGCTGCTAGCTATGGGCAACAAGACCGCTCTTCCCCAACTGGCGATGCTGCATACAGGGTGTTGATTCCTAAAACAGAGATGGAGCATGACAAGGAAGCAATGTCCCTTCTTCAGGAGAATGTTGGTATGCGATACATGGGCCCAGGCGGGCACATTATGGCGTATCCCATCAAGAACAACACCGTGTATAACATGGTACTCATTCACCCAGCCAAGGAAAATGAGGCTGGAAAGGAGACATCTTGGACCACAAAGGGAAGTAAGGCCGAAATGATGAACTTTTACCAGCATTGGTCACCTCTGATTCGAAACCTTTTGAGCTATGTGCCCGAAGGAGAGGTTCTCGAATGGACACTCAACTCGCACGTCCCATTGCCACAATGGGTCGAGAACAAAGTTGGCCTCGTGGGGGACGCATGCCACCCTATGCTACCGTACGTGGCCCAGGGCGCGGCGAATGCCATTGAGGATGCTGGCGCCATCACGGCAGCCTTGACCTGTACTAGTGATGTCAAGCTGGCCTTGCGCGTCTACGAGCTTACACGCAAGGAACGGGGCGAGCGAATCCAAGCCAGTGCTTCCACGGTTCGCAAAACCCTGCATCTACCGGATGGGCCTGAACAGGAGCAGCGAGACAAGTCTATCCGGGCCGCTAGTCACGGGGAGGGAAATCACCCTGATCTGTGGGCTGACACGGATTGGCAAGATTATATGTGGGGGGTTGACGTTATGAAGAATATAATTGAATCATGGTCCGAGTTATCTGGACAGGCTGGGGCATAGTATCAAAAACGTCTATGCCATGCTATTGTTATTAAAAGATGCTGGTACCAGACGATATGTGTAGTCAAGGAGGCGCCATTTTCTCCTTGGACTTGGGCGGCACCCCCGATTAGACAAGGCTCTCAACTTTACTCACAGAAGATGAGCAATAGGAGATCAAACCTCCACCAACTCAGTGCCAAATCTAGGACGTAGCTATTAGTGGCTATATAGACAGTGTTGCTATACTTTCATGGAAAAATATGACAGAATAAATATGTGAGAAGCTGCGAGAATATAGTAAGCCTTTGCATTGGCACTCACGTATGAAAACTTATACTGGGCCCACATGTAAAATCGCCCCTTACCGCACCAAGAATATTAAAATTAAAGAAAGTGGTCCGGCCGTGAAGTTATAGGCCGAGCAACATAATACCGATAATACGAAGTACATTTAGATATAGCGGATAAAGGAGATGCTTAATAACTTTTGTCAGTTAACAAAGACTGAAAAGGAAGAAAGCGAGAGAAGCTAAAGCGCCTAATTTACTTGTTTCTGATCCGTTTCACACCACGAAAAGACGACCAACTGTCGAGCGCAGCGTATCACATAAAGGGAGAACAGATATAGCGCAAATAGGAAACTCTATAGCAAAGTTGCAGAAACGTCTACAAGCACCTTTGGTCCCTCCGGTAATTAAGCAATCCACTTCCGCCGTCACCTCCAGCCTCGCAACGGTTATTTCAACTTCAGGGGCAGGACGACACTTGCGTCCTAATAGATGTGACCGTGTGAGGGTAAACCCGTAATCGAAGTGAATATATTAAGTGGCACTCTTGTAAGAGAGCAGTCAAGTATTGGCCAAATATTATCCTATTATAATAGCACCGTGTCTGCTTACCTGAGCGTATTTTTGACAATTACTTTAGTATTAGCAGTCGTAGTTGCTTTCGCTCTAATCTGCTTAGCATTAAGGAACAATCTAAGAAATATGCCTTAAGTTACACCGTCTTGGGCGCACATGGTCCAAGTAAGAGAACACCTTTATCTCAGCACAGGGGTTAATACTAACCAGTTAACCTTAAATAGTATTATAGCAGCTAGCTAGCAGCTATTATTACTGTGACTGAAATTAGTCCACAAAATAAGAGATTAATAATTTAATTAAATAAGTAACCAAAAAATAAGCACTATCTAGTAATTTAATCTTATCTCGGAGAATATACTATATTCTATACTACAAGGACACGGATTGTAGTGCGTTACCGGCTGCCAAGCCATGGAAAACACTAAAATATAAGCAGTTCAAAAAAATATATACTCTCGCTTTATTCCGGAGATTAAGAATAGCACAAAACGGTATAGCTGCGTGATCTGGGAATCGAACCCAGGGCTCCCCGACGCTGCTCGGATGGCAACGGAGAATTTTACCACTAAACCAATCACGCGATTCGCTGAATCAGGTGCCTGGCGAGGCTCAAAAAACAGTATATATGTTGGGGGTACCGCTATTAGACACATTTATATCTGCAGATATTAGGTCCGGTCCAACTCAGATTTCAGCTTCAGAGCCACTGCCTGTACCTCGACCATGCTCAAAGTCCTGTGAATAAGATAAAACTCATGAAAATTATAATAGGAATTATTGTTTACCGCATACATTCTTGGTTATATAGTATAAACCCCCCTCATAAAAACCAACATGTAAGCGTCCTTACTTGATAGTCATGTTCTTAGATGAGAGTAGTCATGAATCACATCGTACCAATGCTTCCTTCCGTAACAAACTGTCGCCTGCTACGCTAGTCTAGCAACGCCGCACGTTCCGATAATAGAAATAAGAACGAGCGCGGAATAGCCCCAAAAACCACAAGTTTATTAACTCTCTGCACTTAACATGGACCTAAACGACCAAAATAGCATCTCGCGGAATACTAGTAGAACATTCTGAAACTAGCTGAGAAACCCTCACCCAAAGTAAGCGAGCGAGTACGGGTAAGTATTGGAGAATAGGAAAATATTGCTCGGGTCGTCATGGCCAAGCGTTGTGGGAAATATTTTGCCATCTCTGCCACGCTTGTACCCGTCCCTCCTGCAGTTATTCTGCAACCTTTTCGTCCGGGTATCTTGTCGCAAAAGTACCTAGAGCGCGGATGGTAAAGGAAAACTTATAGTTGGGGTATGAAAATGAACAAAACCCGTGAAAAGCGCCCGGAATCTCCTCCTCCAGCCATTCGCCATTGTCTTGCTGGCGGCTCATGAGCAGCTTGACACCACGTTTGATCGGCTCCACGGCCGGGTACTCGCCTGCCATCAACGCGATGAGAGCCCAAGCCGTCTGGACAACAAGTGAGCCTTTTGGGCTTTCTATATATGTTTGGTCTGCGCAACCCTAGTCATCTTTGTTAGCTTTGTCTGGCGCCGCAGGCTCCTCGTGTATGACTACTGACGTACCTGTATGCTTTCCGACCACCCTCCGTCTTGTCGCTGCTTCGAAATGAGAAAGTCGCAGGCCTTTTGTGCGTGTAAACTATTCTCATACGTCTCACCAACAGCAGCCAGCGCTTCCAAGCCAAACATGGTGCCATAGGTATAGCAAATGCCCCAACTTCCGTACCACGAACCATCCGCTCGCTGGTCCGACTTGATCCACTCGACTCCGCGCTGTATAAACTTTGCAATGTCTTGGGTCCTGTACTGTGGCCAGTGTTCTCTGAATAGGGCCAACGCCGTGACGCACGACGACGTACACTCTGGGTAGTCGTGCTCGACCATGTTCCGGGTAAAAATTTCCGTGGGGTTGAGCAGCTCAAGATATGGGCTTCCCCTTCGTGCCTCAAAGGCGGAAACGCCCCCGGTGCTGTTCTGATACAGAACCATGGAATCCACAGCATCGAATATTCGCTCATCGTCCAACAGGGTAGGATAATGTGCAGTGGTTTGGAGGTGAATAATGGCCTTGATCGCCTCAGCCGTGCAGTCACTGACGGCATAGCCTTGGTACTTATTGCTAAAAGTCCAGCACCCTCTGCGTTGTTGGCGATAGTATTTTTCTTGGTCCGGACAGTCGTCTCTGATTTGCTGATTGTCTAGAAATTGCAGAGCCTTCACACACATCCGTCTCCAGCGTTCATTTTGATGTAGGCCGGCTGCACATATGCCGAGAACAATAAAGGCAGTGTCCCAGGACTGGCTGCCGTTGGTACTGTTGACCAGCATGCCGTCCCCGGTCATCCAGAGAAATTCTTGTATTTTATCGACGTATTTGGTCAAGGACGACGACTTTGCGCCGTCTCGGGAGTAGGTTACAATGGTCGACATTGGCTGGTCGGCTGCGGCGATGCCTCCGTAATACGTATTTCTTGCTTGCATATCAATCAGCTCGCGCAGCCAGTCCTCTGCCCTGGATTTAATAAAGTTGGGAAGCAGATAAGGCTTCCAAATATTAACGTATGCCCAGTTTATGCCATCAACGATCCGTGACCTGCACTGTTTGTAGTCTGCCTTGGAGACAGTTGTCCTGTGTCGTTCCCAGTCAATCTCTCCGTATGGCCGAGCAACAAGTTCTTCTCGGAGCGACTTGATAAGATCGGTCTCTTTGCATCTCCACCTGGTCGAATACAGGTAGGACATTGGCTGACCGGCCAGCCTCATCTCGACGTAGAACCTCCAAGGATGAAAGGGCACCCACTCGGGGAGCAGCCAAATTTCTGCAGGCATCGGGTGGACAATATCCCAGTCAACAATGCCTAGGATGGCCATCCACAGCTTCCCCCAGACCGACGAGTATAGGGCACCGCCGTGAGAGTGAATAAACTCTCTCGCTCGAATAAGAATGGGGTGATGAGGAGACATGCCAGCAATTCTCATGACAATGTAATTGCTGGTGGTGCCGCAAATGTTGCTCTCACCAGTCGTATGCAGACCCCAGCCTCCATCCTGTGAGTTGACTCTGGTAGCAAGATAGGCCTGTAGTTCTGTTGCAACGTGGTCGGGGATTGCCGTCTCGGTGACATACCAGGCAATAACTATGCCTGCACAAAACGTCATGGGGCCGCCGCTTTCACATCCCCAGTGCCCAGATGGGAGCTGAAGCTTTTCAAAAAAAGTCAATGCATTCTCCACGGCGCTCAAAGGGTATACGGCCCGTTGTAAGTCAGGAAGACACTGTAGCAAGTTTAGTGACATTGACGCCAGTTTGATGAAAGAAGAGGAACGAACAACTGATACGCACCAAGGGCAGGTCAAGATAGTACTTTTCCGCATGGCTTTGCGGCCAGTCCTTTTCTGCAGCCTCATTATCGAGGTAATGCCAAGTGTGACGACTGTCGTCGTCTCGTAGACGCCACCTTGTGAGGTCTGTCCGCTTCACGCAATGTTCCATTTTGCAAATATCTCGCTTGGTGAGATTTTGGCGTCTTGTAATATCAAGATGATCTTTTTTACATTATATAAAAAGAGATCAAAGTAGGAGTAGCTGGTTTTCTCCTTTCTCAGTAAGCTGACGTGAATTTGAAGTACTCGGACAAAAATGCCGCATACGTCAGCTTCATTGTGTAACCCCAAGCCATTCAACTACGCCTCGAGATGGGCAAATCAGACATTGGGTCTAATCACAGCTACAATAGAACGCCTCTTTTACTGGTCGCCGCAAGCGGACATGGGGCTATTGCTACATGCTGCTCGGAAGGGGGTCCTTGTTAAATTAACGGTATAGTTGGGCGCCACTATTAGACCTGGATCCATGAAATCGAAAGGAACTTGTGAAAACGTAATTCCTTGACTAGTAGCTGTCTAAGTGTTGAGTACGAATATATTCATTATTTATCTTTATTATATATACTTAAAGGCTATATTGATAAAACAATAGAGTGTAGAAAAGCAATTCAAGATCAACTTGTTTTTATATAAAATCAAAATTATATACTTAAAAGCTATTAATTGGCTTATTTATTTCTGGTAATTTATCGTAGAATAAAGGCTGACATATAACCCTAACCCTAACCGCAAGAATAACAAGTATTACGTATTAGAGAGGAAAGGGATTATAAAGGAGAAGAGAATAGTATAAAGTAATATCTCCGCTATCCGATATAGCTAGATTATACTTTAAATAGCCGTTCTAAACTATTGCTCGTTTCGTGGGTGTAGACCTTATAAGCTGCCGCAAACAGTCGCGAGACAGTTCTTAAGGTGCTACTAGGGACGAGAAGAATCAAATAAAGTGAAACAAAAATATGCTTAGTCGCCGATACCGTATAGCGCCGCAAACAGGCAGGAGACTGTGCTCCGGCTGCAAATGGATATGGGCAAACTTGGCGTTAATTCAAAGAATAATAGTCGGGCGCCGCTTTCATTAGTCGCCGGGAACTGGCACATGGGCGTGGTTCAGTTGCTGCCCGAGACAAGGGACCAAATTGACGCTGGGCTGAAGAAAAGAATGGTAGTCGAGACGGAATATGTGTTTCAGGCTACATTCAGCGTTAGTCACGAATACAACCTTTCGCCAAGAACACCAGCATACTCATAGATAGCACTGGTTACCACTCCTTGACAGTGTGCAAATGTTAAATTATTAACAAAGGAAAATTTTAGGAGTTTCGCGGCAAGGCAATAAAAGCCGCTCTATGAGATCGGGGCGATTTCTTGGTGCAGAGCAATCATGCCTTGATCAAAACGGTGTCACGCGCCTGCACTCAATTCTTCTATTACATAAAGCTGCACATGTGGGAACTTGAAATCCTTGATGCTCGCCCGGAAGACCCAAAAATGGAAGCCATTCTTTGCATTGTTGAAAAAGACGCCTTCCGCCAGGGCCACCCGAATCCGGTACACAGTATAACGTTAGACTTCCTCGTATGTCAAGCCTCACGCAGTTAGCTGCCACATCCGGCTGAATATTCCTTGTTTCTGTAAGTTCCATAAATGCATTCGTACTTCTGCTCCAATAATACCTAGGCTTCGGGATTCCCTTGCGTCGAACTCGGTAAAAAGCGAAGCAATGGTCGGCGACTTATTATCGCGATGACGAGCAGTGCAGCCATTTTTACCCATCGCGATGCCGATGCGCATCGAAAAGATTACACAAACGAGTTATTCCGATCGTTGAGCAAGAGCTTCTGGAGTATGCCGAAAACGGCAGAACAGAAATGAAAATTTTGTTGACGAGAATTTTGCAGCAACCATCGCATGCCAGAGCACTAGATCCACGAGCAGACAAGGGCGTTTATTTGTGCTGACTCTAAGTTTATGACTGGCTACAACTTGCCCAGCTCCGATGAATATTGCCCAGAGCACTGGATAAACGGACCGTGTAGAGATAATACGAGTGCCAGCAACACTTTCTCCATCAGACCCTACAGTTGTCTTGAGGCCAGTCTTTGCGTGTCTCGATATAAGACTGCTTCCGGGAATACTGCATGTCTACTGTGCGCAAACGGGTTACATGACAAGACGTTGTAGAGCATATCTGGTTGCCGTCAGTTAGTATTATCCGACACATGATTTTCTCCAAATAATCTACAATATTCACAGTCAAATTAGAGTGCAAAAAAGAGCCTAGTCGCACTAGCCGAAACGGAAGAACATCATGTCGAGCTCGGACCAACCAAATAGGGACAAGTCTGGTCGGGCCCGAAAGTCGGCATCGTCATGGTACCGCTGAGCCAGGGCGCCCCACCGCCACAAAGTGACGAGAATTCCCCCGCCTCGACCAGAGTCACCAGACCTCATCTTTGAAGTTTCAACCTCCCATATCCCCTCCTGCCAGCGAATGGACGTTCGAATTGACCACTTCACGGCCGACCGAGCGCTTCCTGTGGCCATGTGCAGCGCCTGAGCTATGAAGAATGTCCGAATCAACAGTCTGCCGGCAAACCGGCGAGTAGCTGCTCACTGTCAGTCTGCCCACGCGCCCCGTGGCCCAACATGTTCCCTCGTTAACCTGATCCAGACTGCCCTACCTGCATCAGACGAAGAATCAAATGTGACCGCACCGAACCATCCTGCATGAAGTGTGCTAGTCGCGGATTGGAGTGCCCTGGCTTCAAGACAGTGTACCTCAAGTGGAACCAAGGCATCGCAAGCAGGGGCCGGCTGGCGGGCAAGTCGGTTCCCATTGCCAAGGGGACACGGAAACAGGTTGGCAAACAGAGGCCGTTGTGTCAAGATGAGAGCCCTAGCGGAGAGAGATGTGCCGACAAAGATGGACAAGCGTCCGACACCAGCTCTTTGTCTCGAGATGCCCCGACATCGACAGTGTACGAGCTGACCCCGGCGCTTTCCCTCCAAGAAGCCAAACATGTCGTCGATCCATTCCTCAGCGCATCTATATTCAATAGACTCGTTGATCATTTCTGCACAAAGGCAGTCTCCCGGCTTACCTGGATCGATCGGCCGCGCCATCCATTGCGCACCATTGTCCACCGCCTCCTGCAGACTTCGGCATGCGTGCAATTTTCCGTGGGCTCCCTTGCAGCTGCCCACATGTCCATGGTGCTGGACACGCCTCATGATCAATCCAAGGCCCTGTTCAAGACGTATGTGTCGTTGCGCGACAAGAGTATGCAGGCGCTGAGCAGCAAGCTGCGCTCGGGGTTGCCAACTCCGTCCCACGTGGCGCCAAGTGCTTCCACAAACTTCACGCTTACCGAGGTCCTTGCCTCTATGCTTGTGCTTTGTTACACCGAGGCCCTTGTTCCAGGTTCCAAGGCATGGAGGCTTCACCTCCGTGGATGTCGAGCCGTCATCGACCTGCAGTCGCTGGAGCATTGGTTCGCGGCATCCACAGACCCCATCATCAGGTTCCTGCTCAAGGAGGTATCAGACCTGGAAATGTTTACTGGCATTTCCATGTTTCACCAGGATTTCGCTCCCCTGCCGACGTCGCCGCTGCAGCCAGAAAGCACAGACACGGGCTGGGCATTTACCAAACTGATACACGCCATCACGGCGCTGGAGAGGGAAAGACACTGCTTGCGGCAATCCAACGTGCCGCCTCCCAATGTCGACATGAGCGTCTGGTGCAATAGGGCCGAAGAGGCCCGTATCAGCTCTTTGGCCTGTACTGACTGGCTGAATGAAAGTCAGCGCAGCTTGCGTGAATCGTTTGAAGCTGTCGCGCGGGCGCACTATTTTGCCGCTATAATCTACAGCTACCAAGCGTTTCAAACGTGCCATGAAAAAAGGGCAGCGCTCCCTGGGCTTCTGCAACCTCTGCTGGCCGATGTTCGTTTTGTCATGGCCGGGCCGACAGACGAGCTGTTTCACGATTTGTTCTTCCCGCTCTTTATTGCTGGCATTGAGAGCGCCTCTGACCCCTTGATGAGGACAGAAATTGATGGGCTTTTTCTCGAATCGCTTTCGCGAACCGGCGTATGGTGCAATTATACCGCCTTGCAGTTCCTGAGGTCGTTTTGGAGCGCCACGTCTACTCTGCAAGAGCCCATGAACTGGATGGATTTTGCCCGGCAAAACTTGTCAGTGATGGAGCCATTTATTGTTTTTTGAGAATGGGAAGCGAGGCATCTTTGGTCCAGTGGCAACATCTCTACTGCATGCATATTTGCAATACGCAGTTTTCTGTCCAGGTGACATGAACCTGTGTGGGTAGCCTGAGATGCCATGTGCCATCTTTCATTGAGATTCGTGACAGCATAACACCGTTAGTACCGGATACTACGAGCCGGTTGGACACGTGTAGCATCGGCAGTGAATTTACAATTTATTAAGGCTATTTTGCTATGCCATCAGAGACCTGAAAGTTGTCGTTTCTAGCAAATGATTTGTAATAATTCTCCATACATGGATCCTTCAATAGCTGTTTGTACGTATTGCTACTACTTGACAAAAATAGTAAATTGACAGCGCTCACTCAAATCCTGCTCAGAGACCTACTGAAATGATCCATCCATCCGGGGAAGAAGGGGCTCTCCTCCAGAGTCTGTGGTTCCCAACCAGCTTCTATTAATCCACGCTCTATTTGAGACTTTTCATAATGCGACAACAGGGGAGTTAGAACATGCTCCGTGTGGTGTACTTGTTTATACTCTCTCAGATTTGCCTTGCTCTCGGTAAGCACTTTCAGACACAAGGAAGGTACGTACGGCTCATCCATCAAGTCCTTCACCGGAGTAAAGAAGGCCTTAAAGTTGAAGACTATTGCCCCAGAGAGAGGCAACCGTCGCAGCGTTTGCCAATCTACGCGAAAATAAATGTCATCCGGGCGAAGCCCTGCATCTTGTCTCTTCATACCCTCGAGATGGGGGTGGCCCGGCGGCGTGTACAGATGTTTCCCGACTTCAAATCCCCAGGCTCCTCTTTGCACAGGTTTGCCAGCAGGGAACTTGGTGAAGAAGCTGGTGGCTAGTCAGTCAAGGCAATATGTCTGGGGTGCTTCTGGCGGCATTCAACCCACCGGTCCATGCTGAGCTGCATCTTGCTCCTGTAATCAGGCACTGGTCCGTGGATTTCAGCGAGACCCTTGCCCATCTTGACGCCCAAATTCCAACCCGTGGATGCGCAAATGATTCCGGCTCGTAGTTTATATCTTCCCGTCCCGGGATCCCTCAGCATGATGGCGAAATCCTCGGGGACATTTTCCAACAGGAAGTGCAGGCCGTCGGTCTGGTCAATATGATGTCGAGTACCTCGAATCTTGTTCTCCAATACCCCGTTGACCAGCATAAATTGCCGGGGATACCGGGCACAAAGGAATTGAGTCACCATTTCCATTAGTTCCCTGCATGCGAGCTCCGAGCCCGGAAGGGCCTGCATGACATCCGTCTTGTGTTTTTCGACAATGCTCTTGCGCAGGCGAATTTGCTCTTCGTAGGTGCTCTCCAGCTCAATCCAATAGTCGGGCTCCATCTTCTGAATTGCTGTAGGCAGCGCATTCTTGATCAGCACTTTTTCGCCAGGTGTACAAGTTGAAACATGCGTCTCACCCATGGTTTGGTTATATGGCCACCTCAGTGGTCGATATGGTCTTGGCCTTGCCGTGGCAATGTCAAAGTCATTTGCAGCACGAGGCAGAGGCACCTCGGACAATGCCGCATAATCTGGGAAGCTCCCCAAGGACCGTATTTCCCCAACGCTGAAGCCACTAAAGACAATTCTTGAAGTTGATGCGAGGCGATAATCTTCCTCGAGGCCAAGAACTAATTCGGGGTGTTTTGACGGGTTGCTTGAAGAGGCGTCTCCTGCCCCGACGTCGGCGCCGATGCAGGCAGCGAGTTTTCGCTGTGATGGTGGAAAGACATTGGAATAGTTAGTTGACTTTGGCTCCGGTATTCTCCTTGTTGATATCACGGGCCATGGTAGTTTTTCGAGCGTCTGCAATAGCTGGATGAGGAGTCTGCCAAGTACATGCGCCGCGGCGGTGCAGAATACGACGACAACGTTGTGTTTCGCATTGGAAGGGTTTTGTTCCATTATTGCCGTACAATGTCACATGGAAACGCGTTTAAAAAAGTGCCGTCAGTCTCTGTAGTCTTGAAGAAAAGGAGCGACAGGCGTAGACGAGCACCTGGCCATTTAAGGCAACTCCAATTGACTATACTATAACAACCAATAAACCTACCACTCGCCTCCGCCACGATGCTTCTAATGTCTGCGCTCCAACTCGTCCAACATGAGCGTGTCCAAGCTCTTCCACTTATCCACAAATCTGGCAGCTTCTCGTGGGGCCTTCCCCATTTGTGTCGCCGTGGCTGTCGGCTTTCGGCGTTCAGGATCTGGTAGTTTCTCAATCGACCTGTAATTTCGGGACTAGCTCCCAAACCCCACAAACTCGTGGCCTAGTTGCAGAGGTTGCATGTGACCAATTATATCATCAATTTTATGTCTGGTCTGGTTCAAATGTTCATGTTCAAATGTTGTCCCTCGAGTCGCCGCCAGTCTAGCGCACTCATTCTTGATGTCACGAAAATATCTGCCGACTCTCACTACAGAGTCAACTGGGCTAATGAGGGCCTTGAATTATGACCTCTACTACTCTCAGTGGCGATCCGAGTCCGCTGACGCCAAGATCTCAATAACGCATCATGGGCTTGATAGGCTGGAGGAACAAGTGTGACAAGGGCTACTATTATAGGGCTTGGAACATAATTCGTATTCAGCTAATACTTTGCTTTGATATCAAAGGTCCTTATTTTGCCTTGAAGCCCTCAGGCGGAAGTCCTTTATTTATATTAAGAGGCGGTGAGGGACCTTGCCCTAGACCTCGTGATCAGAGCCCTTGTGTAACTATCGTCGGGTTCAAGGTTCGGCCCGTGCCTTCATGGCAACGTGTCATCCGTGTAACAACAAGAACAACAGCGGCTCCGTACTCTGTGGAAGCTTCCCGGAGCTAGCAAGCCGGATTTCACTTTTTTTCTAGTGCATCTAGTTAGTATTAACTAGCAATAATAACAAGTATTCATAAGACACGAAAAGTCTCTTCCAGGTCGTAACATGTTGCCTTGGGTTTTAGTTAACCATCACTTATATTTAGTCGACACGCATTTCGAAGGACTTATATGACAAAATACAGACTATCGTAACTAGTCACAGTGCCAGTTATTCCAGGCCCTCAATCCAGTTACGTTGCGGTGTAATTGTTGGAATGCGAACAGACTATTTTGGCCGTCTGTCAAGAGACAACAGGGCCCAGTTTCAAAGTCCAATATAGTAAGCATTCAGTCAAGGGCCCTTATTGCTGCATACTTTGGCTCCGCGTCTAAGTGGTCAAACCTGATAATCGCTGTGACAGCATCTACCGGGTAGACAGGAGACATCGCCAGCCAGCACACATCTTTGGATAGCTGTCACACGGAAATGGCGTTATTACACAAGGGCTACGGTCACCGGATCAGGGCAGAAGACCCTCACCGACTTGTTGTATTTAAAGAGGCTTCTGGTCCCTTGAGGCCTTGGAAAGCCAAAGACCTTTGATACCAAAGACTGTTACTAGATGAATTGAGCAATTGCTCCAAGCCTAAGCCCTTGTCCCAATAGCAAAGTGACTACAAGGATAAATGTCAAAACTCACATCTACCAGTACCCAACCACACGGGAAAGCACACAAGGTGGTGTTTTTCAAAGGTATCGACTGGTGAATCAATTTGTCAGAGATGAAGCAAACATGAGCGGCGGGCGGCCAAGTTTTCACGTGTGACGAGGGCTCGGAAAGAGGGCTTGGAGCAATTTAGCTCAATTCAACTAATAACAGTATTTGGTATCAAAGGTCCTAGGTTTTCCTCAAGGCCTCAGTCGCCAAAGACTTCTTTAAATACAAGAAGTCGGTGAGGGCCTTCTGCCCTAATCCCGTGACCGTAGCCCTTGTGTAACCAGCCATTTCCGAGTAACATCACGAGTTGTACTCTGCTGAAAAAGCATCACAGCCATCACATCCTATCTGAGAAAAAGGGAACCATGAAAAATGACGTACTTGTTACAAGTATGCTACTGCTGGGCAGCAATATTAGAATGGGAACTGATGCTCGGGCATGACTCTTGTCCGTGCATGGCTTTTGTTAGCTATTTGGGCACAAGACAATATTTGCCGGGGCGACTCGGACAGACTACCCACTGTCTCAATACTCGACGAAATTTTGGGCGAGCTGAAGCTGTAAAGGGCCTTTTTCTGATAACGTCGGTGCAGGGCAATCCGCGGCCATGTCTTGTTGTCACGGGCTTCTGGTCCTATAAAATCCTAATTATCTGGCAGCTTTTGCTTCCGTAACCTAATCATGCTCGGATATTCTCGTACGTCTACCGGTCTTGGTTGGTTTCCAGTGCGCTGGAAGTGCATGGGTATCTGATCTGAAAGGCCTGACCGCAGGATTATCAGCATGAGAGGCACTGTTTTTCCAAGCCAAGAAAAAGAACCCCAACGACACATTATAATTGGCAATAATTTCCAACCCATATTAGTAAAAGCCCGAAGAGCTAGGAAGCCCTTGCGCATTTGGAATGGATGTATTGTGGGACACGCCGCGCTTTCACGGATTCACCGCGTGATCTGTACTGGACGGATGCGGGTAAGAATGAATTAGCGTCCAGTGTTAGCAACGGAAAGTCCCACCTAGGTCACGCTACGAAGCCGTCCTTGATTGTTTATGGTATTCCCTATGGTATTCCCGAAAATCATGCGATAGTTGGGTTCGTTGCATGTATGGTCCAACTAGAGCCCCTGTCAAAAAAAACATCGAGTCATTACGACCGAAACTACCAAATGTATAGGCGGGTCAGTTGTTACGTAGAATACTGAGTGAGTTAAGATCGACGGTGGACTAAGAAGCGTAAAGCACCGACTCGTTACTGTCTCTGAATCCTTCGTGGATCCATAGTGGGAGGCAAAAGGTAGTCAAGCAGATTACGTCCCTGACTGTCGCGCTTTATAATACTTCGCGAATGGCAAATATACTCTGCTACAGACTGTCCAGCTTGTGCTAGATCGAGCCGAAGCCGAATTCGAAATACAGCGTATACAATTAAGAATAGTTGAATTCTACGGTTTTAGTGCCTCTTACTCGTACGAGTTCTGCTGGCCCTATCTCGGCGTAATAATTCTGAATTTAGACGCAACCAAGCTACGGCTCAACACAGCCCATTGCATCCACCTACTAGTCGACCCGTCAGCGACCAAGTGCACATGTGGTCTTATAGTTGCCAACGGGTATAAAGATCCACCGACTGATGCCACTGACGTGAGGTTAGAGCATTCTCTACGTCTGTACCAACCCTGCCAAGCCGCAGGGCGTAGAAACGTTATGACTAGGAGAATACTAATAAGGCTATAACGCAATATTATAGGCTAGTACTAGTCGAAATTTCTGTATTCCCGGCGAAGGAGCGACAGAGTGTAGAATATAAAGACATGTCTTTGCCCTTTGTTTGTAATTTACCATCGAGCTACATGTTCCCTTACTGTATGAAGTCATCCCGTGCTTATAGTACACAATAACTAGCAACTTTCCCAATCACCTCATATTCAAACACTTTATCACGCTACTTTCCCCGTCATGCTTTTACCAACCGCGGGTTTCCTTCTGCTATGCGCCTTGCAGCCGGCGCTCGCCCAAGCACCAGCTGATTGTAGCAGCAACAAGCTCCTGTTCAAGCAAATGTTACCTTTACTTGCCTAGAAATTACGGAGTAATAGGTGATGATTGTGCTAGTACCCCTGTTAGGTATAAAGAGCCATGTATATTGCACTATCCCTTTGAATGTGATAAGGTGCCACTTTCGTACCGAGCAGGGATGTGGACCAATTAGAAATCTTGGATTAAAAGATACATAAGCCTATAAGGTATTAATATAGGAATTAAAGTACCTTTACTTTTTAAATATACATAAAGATACTTTATATATATTAGGCTATCCACCTGATATAAGGTATATGAAAGGTACTGCACATGAAGTGGGGCCGCTACCTGACTGGCACCTTATCACATTCAAAGGGATGTATAGTAACATTGAAATTATCTTATTGAAAACCAAGTACCGGCCTCGTCTGTCACGATGTGTGGGGCAGAAATGAGGCTCTGGGGTCCAGATGTCATGGTCAACCCAGACCCAAGCTCCAAGCTCAAGTCCATAACAGCTACATGTAAACTGTAATCTGGTATGATGGCGTTCAAGTACTACGTGCCACCAGTTATACTCCCAGACCCCGCATGGTGTCTGGTTGGTCATTGGACGCTGATTTTGGCATGTCGCGTAAACCGAGGAATACGAGCCGAGACTCGGGTATAAAACGCCTGTTGCAACTAAGCAGCCGAGAACCAGACCTGATCAGATCATCACAATGGCCACACAGGAAAATATCCAGCGTCTTATCCAGATTCGCAACGCACGGCTACAGGCAGCCACGGAGGCGCGCGACGTGGACGCGCTCATGAAATGGCAGGCTGCCGACACCACATTTACAGACAAGGGTGCGCCGACCCCGACCTTGGACCGCCATGACGTCTTGCCTTTTGCTAATTGCATTGTTAGTCCATGGCACCGTCGTCTCTGGCTGGGACGCCGTGCGCGACCACTATGCCCAAATGTACCGCGCCATGCCGACGTTCCGCATCCTCCGGTCCGAGGCGACCGGGTATACTCCGGAATTCGTAGTCGGCGAGTTTGAGTGCGAGGCCGTTGCGGGCGCGGATATGCCGCAGTTGGGCGTGAGCAAGGGAGACGTCCTTCAGATAAAGGCCGTTTCCTTGTTTTGGTGGCGATGGCAAGGCAAAGGTGAGTGGACGGGTGCCTTGGACGACGAGGCCGTTGGGGGGTGGAAGATTTACAGAGAGAGGGTATATAGTGTGCCGGTGGTGTGATTATTGCAGGCTATCCTGTGCAGATGATTGAGACTGATGTATACGCACTTCTACATGTATGGGAATGTGAGAACATTCGTCTATGGTGATAACCACGCGTTGATTACCTGATATAAATGCTTCGGCGTAGGATGCTTTAATCACCTGATCTTATCTGGGCAAGATGACAAACTCCCCTGCTTAGCTTTCGCATGGTAAACACACACGAAAGTATACGTCTGGCAGGTTACTTTCCTGAGCACCAGATCATTCCACTAAACCTGACGCGAGCTCAACAAGTTTTTGCCAGGCACAGTCTCTAATTGATGGCTGATGCCGGTTCATTTTAGTTTTGCGCTCAACTTTTGCTGCCAAGAAACAAGACAGGAAACCAGGGCTACCAAAGCACAAGCCTGGCACAGGACATCCTCCTGTTTCATGTACATCTCCTACAAAGCCCCAGAGTAACACCGGCATATAAAAGACGCGGTAGCCCGTCCGTAACAAGGCCTCACATTTTTGCCAATAGCCTCATCACGAACCACGCAAAGCTAGACATGACTCTAACGCCAACATCTCAATTATGCCTCTCGACGTAACCCATCCTTGAAAATACGCGTCACGTCCAAAGTAGCGTATATAAACCGCCGCATCTATACTATTTACGCAACTACAGTATGTATTATATAAAGCACATAGTCAAGCATCCAATTCATAACGTCTCCTCTCGCTTCTCTACCTCGTACTTGCACCAAAAGTTAATACGGTCTACCCATCAGCATCCCCTCCTCGCGCCACGTCAAGCTCCGCCTCATCTTGGCCGGCTCCGCCTCCCCATCCATCTTCCTCCTCTCATCACTAATAATCGCCCACTCCGCCACCGTAGCCCCCGTGCCATTCCTGGCATCTACATCTCTCTGCCCGAGCCCCTGGTTCCCGGTAATCAGCAGCGTCGCGTACCGAGCCGCCGGCACAGCCTCGCCAAGAGTCACATTGGTCGTGTTGCCCACCGGAATAGCAATAGCATCAAGGTTCGTCGCCTGCACGCTGTAGGGGTTGGACAGCGGCACGCCCGCCAGGTGCGTCACGACGGTGTAGTCAGCGCCCCTACCCTGCGCGGACACATCCACGTCGGCGAAGCTGGCGATGGTGGCGTTGTGAAAGACGACGGTGGCGTTGACGGGCGGCGCCTGGGCCCAGTTGAAGTGGAGGCCGGAGACCATGGCGCCCACGTCGCCGGGCGCGAGCATGACCGTCACGGCGCTGAGGTTGGCGGCGTACTGCGGCTGCCACTTGGTCGAGGTGGCGCCGTCGACGGCCCCGATGGGGAACTGGCCGGGCCGGTGGGCGCCGGGCGAGTCGGCGGACCGGCACTGCAGGAGGTTGCCGGGGGTGGTGTTGATGCGGCCAATGTTGCGGTTGGGCACGACGGCCGCGCCGTCCACGGGCAGGCGGTACGCGGTGGCGTTGCCGTCGGCGCCGGCGTCGATGGTGATGGTTGCGTTGGCGAAGCGCGGGTCCGCCGAGGGGAGCGGCCGGACGTGCCGGGCGCGCCGGACCGTCGTGTGCGTCGCGTTGGACGAGGCTGCGAAGGGCCAGCCGCGCCAGTAAAAGGTCCGGTAGCGCAGGTGCGACAGCTGCGGCGGCAGGTTGGGGTTGATGTGAAGCGCGTCGTCGGGGAGCAGCCGCAGCCCGAGGTAGCCGAATACGTTGACCTGGTTGGCGCCGCCGTGGCCGGTGAGGAAGGGGTACGCGGGGTGGGTGCCGCCGTTGATGGTGGCATTGTCAATCAGTTGCTCTGAGAGCTGGTAAAAGGGCGCGCGGGCGTACGGCTTGTACGAGTACTGCGAGTAGGTGTAGGCCGAGCAGCCAGAGGGCGAGATGTCGTTGGCAATGATGGAGAAGAAGGCCCACGTCATGGCGGGCCCGTCTGGCGACTGTTTGTTTGCGTACTGCGGCACGACTGTTAGTCTTGTTCGGGTTCAGGGGGGAGAAGCAGCCATGGAGCGTTCTACTCACGTAGTCCAAGTCGTTGAGCGACTCCTGGGTGGTGTAGTTTGTTGTGTAGGAGAGCGGAAACGTGTTCAATATCACATCCGCCTGCTTCACCACGGCACTCCCGTTCATGGTGGTGAACTCGAGTGTGACGCCATTTTCTCGGAGGAAAAGCACGTTGGTGGCCATGGAATCCCATGTTGCGTTTTTCTCGAGGCCAAATTGTTCCCGGAACGTGTTGGCAGTTTGCAGCGTTTCGGCAATCAGAGGCATCGTGTAGCCACCTGCGTCGACGTGGTTTGCATACTCGTCCTGTCCATCATGGGTTAGCACACGAGCAAAAATGGCTGGGTTCGAGTACACAATCACGCACGGGATCTGTCATGTTTTTCACCGTCCAGGATGAGCCATTCGGGGCCAAAAGGTTTGAAAAGAGCGTTGCGATGGAGTCGTATACTGGAAACAGGCTCTCGTTAAAGTACCGAGTGTCACCCGTCGCGACGAGCTGGTTGACAAACGATATGCCAATGTCTCCGTTCAGATGGTACTGGTAGTCCCAGCAAGGGCCGGTGGCGGTGCAGTTGCCAAAACGACCGCTCGTCCAGGGGAATGCGGCCGCGTCCTTGGAAAAGACCGTCTTGTTCTGGGAGCTGGTGTAGCTTGTCTGCGCATTCGCCTTGGCTTGGCCGTACTTGTTGACGCGATAGTTGGTGATTCGCTCGGCAGACTGGGGGTGCGACACGACAAGCCCCGGTTGCATAAACAGGTCGGCATCCCAAAAGATGAGACCGGCGTACGAGTCCGACACCAAGCCTCCGACCGAGATGCTGTCCACGTTGACGGGGGCGTCCTTGACCAGGCTTTGGGCGTTTGGCCCGACTGTACTCTGCAGCAGGTAGTACGTGTTGGCCACGGCGATGATGGCCGAGTCGATAATGTAGCTGTCTTGGGGTAGGGTTCCGTTGTCGGGGTCAGCATAGCTGTCGACCGAGTGGTCGGGCATGACGTCGTCCCACTCCTGGACGTGAGAACGAAGAGACTTGTAAAAGCCCCGGGACAAGGCCGACGACGCGGCATTCTTGGCCACCTGCTGAGGATCTTCAAAGGCATCTCCGGACGCCGCGCCGACGTATTTTGTAATCCTCACCGCCTTGCCGGCGGAGAATGTGACGGGGACGGCCTGGGCAATAGAAGACTCGTTCTTGCGAATGTAGGGCTTGTTGCTGACCAGAGTCTTGCGGCCAATGTCGACGTCGTCGGAGCCCGTCATGTTGGCGTAAATGTACGCAGTCACGTTGGCGATGCCGGTGGGCCGAACGGCCGAGTAGATGGCGCCAGCATCCTCGCCAGACTGGACAAAGTCGGTTCGAACCGCGGAATAGCCATCAAGGACGTTGACAACGGTGGCATTGGCATCCACCGACGGGATAATCTCCAGATCGACGACCGCCTGGTTGATGTGAAGCTTGTTTGTAAACATCAAGTACCGGATATCGTAGGAGCCATTGTTTCCGGCAGACGGGGACCACGTATACGACCAGCTGAGGACTCCGGCCTTGAAGTCGTACGTGGAGCGAAAGTTGGTAATGGTCTTGTTGTCGACCGTGGAGTCCAGGTAGACGCCGTTGCCGAGGTCGAGCACCAGGCCGCTCCAGTGAGGCACGCCGCTAATGACGCTCTCGTAGCCGTACTGCAGCAGCCAGCCAAAGTTGGTGCCGTTGGTCTCGGGCTGGGCGTTCCAGAAACCGGCAATGGTGGCAAAGGACTGACGCCGGGAGAAGAGCGGCCAGCCGTTGATGACGTCGCCGCCCTCGTCCTCGGCGTCGAGCTCAAAGAAGGGCCCGACGCTGGCCACGCTGATGCCAAAGTAGCCATTGGCAACAGAGCCTCTCGACTGATAACGGCCTTGCTCGAGCGTCGTGGTGCTGAGGAGCCAGTTGTCGTCATCCCAGGTGACGCCGGGAAAGTCCGTCTTGTACACGGTTGTGCGGTTACGGCCTCGGTCCTGGCCGCTGTACCGCGCCAGGCATTTGGCGACGCGGTCTTTGCCATTGGCGGCCTGGACGGCGCTGCAGAGACCGAGGGTCGCGGCGACGACGGCCGCTTGGATGAGCTGCCGCGTTTGTGTCAGTGGGCGAAACACGGTCAATCACATCTTGAAGGGTCTGGTGGACTCACAGTCGCGCGCATGTTGCGAGTCCCGGGCTCGAGGGTCGATTCACTCTACACGAGAAGCAATGGAACAAAGCAATGCCACCGGGAGAACATTCGAGTGCAACAGGCGCTCGGCAGCATTTGTATTCCGCGCGAGCATGCGAGATGTTGTTTATACGGCCCGTCAGCGACTACCAAGTGGACGACATCTGGAGCTACTCGATGGCGAAGCAGCACGGACATTGAGCTTCGCAAGCAGCAAATCTCTAACGGGCCGACTGGTAGCTGTCTTGTGGCTGGAAGAATCCCTGATTTATCCTGGGGAGCAAAGCTCAACCCGGTCCGCGGAGCTCAGCCCCACCATGCTAAACCGCGAGCAAATCTCCATCACGGTGTAGACATGGCTTTTGACCCAACGGCACTCTGCAGGTATCCATTGACGTGCGCCCATCGTCATGATGGTCCGGCTGAATCGAGAGAGACGACCCTGTCTGGGCTGAGCCTCAATCGCCGCGGTTGCTCAACAAGCTGTGCTGGGGTGAAAAAAAAAAAAAAAAAAACCAAGACGAAAAGAAATACAAGGTTGCGAAATATATGGGCGGCCCTCGCTATTCAAGTTGCGCTACGCAGTACATACAATGGGTATACCATCAAGATCATGTCAACTATTTCGCATCAAGCTCACGACGTGCCCATTGCCAATTGGGCATGAGCAGAGTCACCAACACCAGTCGACTCGTCGGCTCTCCAATTTCCCCCCTCTTCATCGCCAACCGTCTCGTCACGGTCCAGTCGTCACTAATCAGAACCATCGGCGACCCCGCCAACCCGCCTCAACGTCATTCCATAATGCGGGGAAAGTATGGAGTATGGGGAATTGACTTTGGCCACATGCAGCTTTAGCCCGTGTGGCTTCCATCCACCAGCAGACTCTGGAAGCTCCCACTGCCGATTCCGGCCTGGAAGCCGTCATGGAATACCCGCCGGCGCATTGATGGCAGTTGGTGTCATCTGCCTCGCCATCCAACCCAGCTCGAGCCAATTCGTCCACCAACCCAGACCAGGCAAGTTGGATATGTGCCCGATGCGTCGTCAACTTCTGTTGGCCATTGACCGCATCCCCGTGCCATGACTCATGGACTGACAAGGTATCCGCCCTCTCTCGGCTCTATCACGGCCCAGCCATGGATAATAGTGGAGGCCCTCAACTGCACCTTGTCTGGCCTGGTCCGACGACGGACAGACTTTGCCGCATCAATGCATTACGTGAACACGCTCCCGACTCCCCACGAAACAACAGCCGGACATGGGCGCATCACGGTGCCTATTCGGGCCTATAGAGTCAATCTCTGATTTTACCCGAAACATTGAAACTGCCACCACGTGCGCCCGTGCCATTTGGGCGGTAGCCGCTCCCGTTCCGCCAGTGTTTGCCTGTTCGGCACAAGGCCCCTTGCGCCACCCTGCACCAACATATTAACCTTGCAGCTTCTGAGTTCTCAAACCCCTACCCGCTTGCTATAGGGTGATGCAGCTCTCGGTATGGCCGAGAATTCTAAAGAACCAGCCCATGGATGGCCGTGTGCAAGACTAACTTTCGGTCCATCAACTCCCTCAAAATCATCAGTGGCTTCTTGGTTCTGCCGTTTGATTCCAATTCCACGTCGCATGTACACCGCGACATCTGGCAAATGGAAACAATACACCTGATGGCATAATATAATATTGTTAAAAGTACAAAGTAATATATTCCTTTTAGACACTACTGCTAAAAATAGAGTACAAAAGAATAGTGAAAGGGCTCGTCCCATTGATACACTGCTAAAAATAAACTACAGAAGAATAGTGAAATGGCCCCTCCCATCGACACATCCCCCCAGAGCTCAAGTCCATCTCGCTCATTGGACAGCCGTCTGATTGTAGTACAAGTCGCACGCATGAGGATGCTGCAAGCAGTACTTGGGCACCAGAGGGGCGGCCCCAATGCCATTGGCAACAAGGTACTCCCTAAAGTTGAGAATGCGTTGCGTCAAATACGTCGTTCGCTTGAGGCCAGTCTTGGGGTCCTTGTTGCCAGACCAAACCAACTCGGCGAGTGCAGCGGCCCGCGGCCACATCTTGGAGCTGATGACGGCGTCGTCGACTTGTTCGGACCACAGTGGCGCGGCGGCACCGATGATGTGCTTGGCTTGGTCAGAAGTGAGGTTCGCCGTGAAGTCGTAGTCGTAAATGCGCTGCCACGTCTTGTACGGCGCACACCACGAGCCGCCGGGGCCGCCGTAGTTGAAGGAAAAGGTCGCGCCGGTAGCATCAGGGTTCGACTGCGGCGCGTTGTAACGAGGATCGTTGGTCACGTACCCGCCATTCCCACAATCGAGATACATAAAGTCGGCGCTGGACACAATCACGTCGTAGCCGGCCTTGGTGAGCTTATCAATGTTGGCAACGCCATTGTTCCAGGACTGCATGATGACGCTCTTGGACACATTGTGCGCGTGGGCGTCGGGAGAGAGGACGACATCCTCCCACATGATGAGTCGGCGGTCCTTCTTGCCACTGTTCTCCTCCGACATGAACAATGGGTATGCGTGGTCGATCCAGTACTGGTTGAGGTCAAAGTAGGTGCGCTTGGGGTCGGCGGCGAACCAATCCCTGATGCCCTTGCTAAAGTTGAAACAGCCAATCTGGAGCTCGTCACCTCCCACGTGGAAGAAGTCGTCCGAGAACTTCTTGGACAGCTCCGAGTAGACGTTGCCGACAACCTGGTACGTCTTGGGGTTCATGACGTCGAGCTGTCCCGGGTTGGGCTGCACGGCCGTGTGCAACGGCCAGTTGTCGTTGGACCACCAACTATTCTGGCACGTCACAATGTCCTTGTCGATTTGCTGCCACCCCGAGGCAGAGTGGCCGGGCATGTCGATTTCGGGAATGACGCGCACGCCGCGAGCGCGAGCATACGAGATGATGTCCTGCACATCCTTGGCCGAGTAGCTCTCGCGGCCAGAGTAGGCATCCTTGGTCACCTGGGGGTAGGCCTCGAGGTGGATGGGCCACGACTGGGTGTCGGTGATGTGCCAGTGGAGGATATTCATCTTGGACAAGGCAAGTCCGTCAATCTGTTCCTTGATCTTGTTGGCGGAAATAAAGTTTCGGCCCGTGTCGACCATGACACCTCGGTACGGGTAGTTGGGGTGATCTTTGATGGTGACGGGCTGCTCAACAATCAGGGACCCGCCCTCGAAGATGACGAGTTGCTGGAAGGTGGTGAAGGCATGAAGGGCACCCCAGACTGTCTTTGCCGCGATTTCAACAGTCGAAGACGAAGCAGACACGGTGAGGGTATAGCTCTCGTCGACGCCGTGCTTCAAATCGGCGGACCAGTCGGACACCTGTACGTTGACCTCGTTGAGCCAGCTACCGCCCGTGTTTCGCTTCGACTTGGCGCTGCTGCTGCTGTCGTTGCTGCCAGCGGTGGGAAAGGGTTCGAACTTGGGGATGGGCTGCTCAATGGCCTGCGGCACCCATCGCAGCGAGGTGATGGCCTTGGAGGCGCGGTTCCAAGCCTCGGAGACGAGTTGGGTGTTGGACTCGGACTTGCGATTCGAATTGGTACGCAGGTTCAGCCAGCCGACATGTTTGGGACCAGAGTCACCCCAGGTCACGTCCTGAGGCGCGGGAAGCGGGTTGACCTTGACGGTGACGGCAGAGGTCAACTCGACCGTCGCCAAGGCGGCGAGGAGGGCAGATGTGTAGAAGCGCATGTTGAGACGAGATTTGCCAACGGATTGTGACGTGGTGTCAAGGGAGGAAGTTAACGAGGGTGCCTTGGCGACGCGTACACAATCAAAGGTGCCGAACAAAGGGCACACACGGACCGTGAATCACGAGCCTGGAGAGAGCTGCTGGTGTTGCCAAACATCAATGAAAGGACGGGCGGTTGGAGGGGCCAACTCGGTGCCTTTTGTACGAAACCAGACGAGATTGGATCCAAGGTCTTGCCTCCAAAGCAAGTGGCTGCAAGCGTCTTTGAGACATTGGATTGGACCAGGTGGGTTGTGTCCAGGGACCTCAAAGAACCATGGCGAACGTGTGCGTGAGGACAAAAATTGGATGGAGAGGGACTGGAAGCATGAGAGGGACCAGTTCAATGTTGACCATGGAAATGTAACCCCACCAGCAGTAGAGTGGACTGGACTGGAAGTAGTATTGATGCAGGCCAGCAAGCCAAGACGCCGCAGCTGAAGCTCCCGCGCGGCAGGTGCAGACTTGGCTCTTGCCGGCGAGGCGTGTCTGGTCTGGTGGTACATGTCTACTGGTAGCTTGTAGCGTAGCCGCTTTATGTAGCATTGAGTCCATGGCTTTAATGTTCCAGACGTCTTCTTTGTGAGGCAGAGTGGAATGGGGTCCTTGCGCGCCTGCAATCAAAGCAAAAGCACCAGACTTTTGACCATGGCCAGGAACCGGCAGAAGGAGCCCATGAACACCTTGCGGAGACAAAAGATATTGGACGGGGAGATGCAATGCAACCCAACCAGGAGGTCCCATGAAGGGCAGGACCTGCCACTGCGTGCGGCAATTTGCGGAACCAGACTGAAGGTATCGCATTAATGTTTCATGCCAGCCGACGTCTGTTCATGCGCGGGCTTGGCATGAACACAAGGCTGAGGGACATTTGCTATGTCGCTGACGGGTAGATATCAATCAGGGCACCTCGACATCTCTGTGTTCAACCGTCGTGCACATCATTGATCAATTGATGTCACCACATGTGCAGGTGGCTTGCTGCACATGGCCAGCTGTTAAGCCAATTGTTCCCCCACCATTTTTGCCCCGTCGAACATTGAACTTGACCCTTCAATGTTCACATTTCCCCCCCTCCTTTGACGGGCTTCATCCTCACCTTTTCAATGCATTCCGTCCGCAGAATCGGACTCCATGTCGGTCGCCCATCTCCAACAACAATCCGCCAGCAGTCCTACGCCTCAACCGCGGCCTGACATCCACCGATGGCTGTGGCTTCAGCTGCCCGCGCCGATGCTTCCATGTTGCCTGCCACAGCTGCGCGATGCATCTAGGCAATTTCCCCGCATTGCGACGTTAACGTTACCTCGACATTGAATCCATTGTCCCATCAATGATGTCTTCGACGCCACGGTCCAGCACAACTTCAATTCTGTTCTTCTTCTTCTTTTTCAGCCCTTGCGTCACGTCACATGGTGATTTTGCGTCAAAGCTGGGCACATGAGGCGTCTTTGGAGAAGACAAAAGTCATCCGTATTCCCTGCTGGTGTGATGTGTTTTTACCAACATGACGAGAGGTTCTGTCTCGCATGTGGCCGTAATTGGCGTGAGACATTTGCTCCGCATCTAGTCAAGATCCGAATCCTTGGCCATGTTTTCGTAAACACGGCTTGACACATGGTCTCAACCGCCAACGTTGCCTGCCGTCTTGTTTCCCGTGGTTGGGGGTAAATTGACCTGCCGTGGACGGGCATCTGGAGCGACTCGGGAAGATCTGTCAGGCATTGGATAAAAGGAACTGCAACCTTGGCTTGCTCTATGCCGGTCTCGCGACTGTTCTGCATTGGGCAGGTTGAACATGGACGCGTTGGCTTGCGAAAACAGCACAAGACGCGACAACTCCGTCTGCTCTCACATTGGACGCAGAAAGGCCGCAATTCCTCATGTTCAGGGGCATGATCGCATTTGACCCCAGAATACATACGATCCGTCGGCTTTCGGCACGTCGGTATCATCTGACGACGTTCTCCCTGCCAGAGTTCCTCAACCCCGCGCCTCGACGTCGATGCCGATGCCTCGGTATCTTCCTCTCTCCTCCATCACCCCACACCCCAACAAGCCGTGAGCCCCCCCTCCCGTCTCGGAACGATTATCCGCCCGCTGGGGCCGTGTCACATTGGCGCCGCAAATGTCATGGATAGTACCAGTTGACATGTTGTATAGATATAAGCTGCGAATCCACTTGACTGCGTATACATGTTTTTCCCTTTATATACGCCGCAAATCATCCTGTGCTGTCTTTCAAGGCTAAACTCCCCGACTGACCCATCACAAAACAAGACGACAGACCAGACGACAGACACCATGGCGCCAAAAGGGCCCATTACAACGCCCTTCACCCAACTCTTGGGCATCCAACACCCCGTGGTTCTAGCCGGCATGGCCCATACTTCCGGAGGCGAGCTTTCTGCTGCCGTCTCCAATGCTGGCGGGCTGGGAGTCATTGGTGGTTTGCAGTACTCGCCCGACCAGCTTCGGGACATCATCGCCGAAATGAAGGCCGCCTTCAAGCAGCCAGATCTGCCCTTTGGTATTGACCTCGCGCTTCCGCAGGTCGGCGGCAACGCACGGAAAACAAACCACGACTACACCCACGGGAAGCTCGAGGAGCTCATTGACCTGACCATTGAGAGCGGCGCCAAACTTTTCGTGTGCGCAATCGGCGTGCCGCCCAAGCACATCATCGAAAAGCTGCACAAGAACGGCATTCTCGTCATGAACATGGTGGGCCACCCCAAGCACGCCGTCAAAGCCCTCGATCTCGGCGTCGACATGGTGTGCGCCCAGGGCACCGAGGCCGGCGGGCATACCGGCGAAATTGCAAGCTCGGTCCTTGTGCCTGCCGTCGTGGACGTGGCCCGACGTTACAAGCCGCCGATGCTCAAGGGTTCTACCGCCTTGGTCCTCGCCGCCGGCGGCATCTGCAACGGTCGGGGTGTTGCCGCCGCTCTGATGCAGGGCGCCTCTGCCGTGTGGGTTGGAACCCGCTTCGTGGCCTCGGTGGAAGCCAACAGCAGCAACGAGCACAAGCAGGCCGTCGTGGACTGCGACTTTACAGGCACGGAGCGAACGCTAGTCTTGTCCGGAAGACCCCTGAGGATGATGCCCAACGACTACATTCGGCGGTGGAACAAGAACCCCCAGGAGATACAGAGCCTTTGCGACCGCGGCATCGTCCCCGTGCAGCATGACCTGGAAAACGGCGCAGAGGACATCGACGTGCCTCACTTCATGGGCCAGGTGGCGGGTTCCATTCAGCGCATTCAGCCGGCGGGCGAGATTGTTCATGAGCTTGTCGAGGAAGCCGCCGATATGCTGCGGACCGGGGGGACGTACCTTGATGGGGGTAGTAAGCTGTAGACTCGGCCGCAAGTAAACCGCTGATTCGGAATCTTGGGTACACTGGGCGCCATGTAAGAATAGACTTGGATCAGAGACGCGCAAATAGGCACATGTAAACATCCGAAAAACAGACGGTGACCAAACGTTGCTGCTTGGCAATACCCCTTGACCGGCATCTTGCCATCAAGTGGCCTGTGATTGTGATGACACCATCGCTGGTGATTTTGCCCACGACGCAATTATTCCTGCCAGATGACTCTTTGCAAGTGAGAAGCTGGCATGGCCTGACATAACACGCGGGACAGGGCGTAGCCCCTTAATTATTCTCAGTTAAATTATACTCTATTTTACCATCAACTAACTATACCTGTTACACGGAAATGGCCTGTTGCACAAGGGCTACGATCACGGGACCTAGGGCAAAGTCCATTACCGACTTCTTGTATTTAAAGATGTCTTTGGCCACCAAGGCCTTGAGGAAAAGCAAGGACCTCTGATACCAAAGACTGTTGTTATTAGATGAATTGAGCTATTTGCTCCAAGCCCTCTATAGAGCCCTTGTCACATGTCTGACAAGTTGAATATCTCTTCTTGCTTGTCAGATTTGACCTCTTATAAGGCGTCATTGTCACGTGGTTTACTTGTGTTGACTGGCTCGTAATAAGAAACTAATATTACTATTAGGCCCCGAGATTGGGTATTTGGGTTGTATGTGGAAGCTGCTCGCATCTAGCAGGCCGGATTTGACCTCTTTTTGTAGAGCCTTTTCGCCAGTATTAACTAGAAACATTGAATGGCACAATCACACACAACGCACAAAGCGTCCCTTCCAGGACAATTACCGAGGCAAGAGGAGCGATGCTTATCGTATTGACATGTCTTGGATAGAATATAGTTAAGATTAAGGTCCTCTGAATCTCAGTTCGGAGTTACTATTTAAATAAATACATAAGTTATTTATATCCCATTTTGATAACTTAACTGGGACCAATAATTTAATTTCGTCCTCTATTCTGGTTGCTTTTCTCGTTTATTCGATTTCTGTAAAGAGAATACCGTGTAGTCAATGCCAAATAAAATCACACCAGGAACAAGGAAGTGGCGCACCTCCCTACGCGTGCATGCGATTGACTCCTACATCCCCTTCACTATCCATCCCTCTACATAACTGATAGGCATGACAATCTACTATAATACTTGTCCTTAAGTTGCGCTGCCTAAAGACGGAGCCATGTAGTGACTGCCACATTCATTGATGCATTGTCTAGAATGTAAATGAAATGCCCGGTCTAGATGCCTAATACGACATGAAGAGAAATAGAGGGAGACCTACACAAACAGGAGTGCCTTCGCTCTTGGTAACATTAAGTGCCGCGCCACGCCCACTATGCAGGATATCCCATTGATGTACACTGATTTCAGGGCAAGTCAATACAAAGTCTGCGACCGTCTGCTACGTGTCTAGCTTCTCCGTCGCGGACAACACTTTTCCGATTCTATGTGTCTCAAAACCGCCGTCGTTCGGCCTAAGAAATAGGCCGAGGCAGGACATGAGTCTCACCGATGCTACAAAGCTCGCATGTCCGGGACAGCCTAGTTTTCCGATCGTCATCTGCCGCGCCTTTGTCAGTTGGACTACTGGGAGACGCCTAACCTTAATTGTACACGCTCTTTGACCTTAGTCTAAGCGAGTCTCTAAGCGAGGTGGAGTGCAAAATAGGGAAGCGCGGCTATGTCAGCCATTGGATTGGGTACATAATGTCAATCGCATAAGGTTTATGCCAGAACAAGCAAAAGAAACCATTTGAAAGCAACGCTAGTCTTTCCAGCCGCACGGTTTCTACACGCATTAGTATCAACTCTGCCAAGGTACAGAGCCGCACAGACGCTATCCACGACTGGCTCATTGCAAATGTTGCATTTGCTCCACGCGATCACACAGCAAAACCTCTGACTTGTCATCTTGATTCTCCCATCATAGTCAATCTTGCTCAACAAAGCAGGGCCCACAGCAACTAAGCAAATATAATACATCGGTAAGGTGAGACATTTAGAGCCCTGCAGTGTAGAATCAGGTCCCCGTGCTAACACAATATGCCCCCTGGAGTCCTGGACTTGGATAGTTACTAGCACTGGTAATAATGTATAAATATTCACAAGGACCTCATCATGGCGAATCCTCTCCAAATAGCAACACAATATAATTCTCTAGATTCCATTTTGGAGTGTCCTATCTCACTATTTGATGTCCACAGACAAGTATCGAGTTCTGATATACACCCCAAGACACGGATAATCTTGTAACGATGCGCGTCTTGTGGCTAGCTACGGCACTTTACACGCTCACAGAGGCAGCGGCTCTGACACCCGAGACCAAAGCAGTTTGCTCGGGGCTGCATGCCAAATTCCCAGGGCAGCTGGTTTGGGACCCGATCGGACCGCAGGCCACCGACACAATCTCCCATGCCTCAACCTACAACACAGCCCTGTTCGACTATTGGAACGCCGCGAGTTCCAACAACAGAGCCGGCTGCGCATTCTTCCCATCCAACGCTGACCAAGTCTCTGTCGCAGTAAAGCTCCTCAACGCATACCCCACGGTCCGGTTCGCGCTCAAAGGCGGCGGGCATAACCCCAACCTAGGCCACTCCAGCGTGGACCAAGGGGTTCTGATTGCCTTTAGACCAAATTCGCAATACGCCATCCCCTCTGCCGACGGAGAGACCGTCGAGGTCGGCGCCGGCTGCAAGTGGGAAGATGTGTACTCGGCTCTTGAACCGCTGGGCAAAACCGCCGTGGGCGGTCGTTTGGGAGACGTTGGCGTTGCCGGCTTCCTGCTCGGCGGCGGGCTCTCCTACCTGTCCGCGCAATATGTAAGATGAAAACAGACTGGTCTTGTATCTGGCGAGTTTCCAGCTCACACCCACGCCTAGGGCTTCGCATGCGACAACGTCGTGAGCTTCGAGTGCGTCCTCGCAAACGGCACCATTGCGACAGCCAGCTCAACCTCACACCCTGAGCTGTTCTTCGCTCTACGAGGCGGAGGCAACCAGTACGCCATCGTGACCAAGTTCGTCTTAAAGACATACAACATTGGCCAGAACGGCACCATCTGGGGCGGCGTCCGTACATACACGGCAGACAAGCGGAAGGAGGTTCTGTCCGCCGTGACAAACTTCACCGCCAATAATGCCGACAGCAAGGCCGCCATTATCCCGACATTCAACTTCTTTTCGACGCTCGGAGTCAACGTCCCCGGGAGTCTGGTCTTCTTCTTCTACGACGGACTAGAGCCGCGCCGTGGTGTGTTTGACGAGTTTGACGCCATCGCGAGCTTTTCCGACAGCACCAGGCGCCGGTCCTACACTGACCTAACCAAAGAAGTGTTGGCCGGGGATATGAAGGGCCTGCGATTCCAAATTAGAGAAAACACGTTCCCCAACATGCCGGCCGGGGACATGAACTCTTTTCTAAACAGCCACTATGATCTTCTTGTCAAGAAGTCTACCGAGGCGGCGCTCGGGGATGTGCTAGACTTTAAACTCTTCTCGTTTGCGGTCCAGCCAATGCCTCGTGGAATCGCGCGAGCTTCCTTGGACAACGGGGGTCCCAACGCGCTGGGGCTTGTGCCGGAACACGGGGACCGGGTGTGGATTGAGTATGACATTGCGTGGTTGAACCCGTTGTGCGACGACAAGTGCCCCGGCTTCTTTGAAAAGCTGGTCCAGTCCCAGCATGACCTCCACAGGGAAAAGTATTCCGGAATCCACCCTACGAATTACGAGTCTGGCGACCTGGAGTGGCTGAGGTGAGTTGGTTTGCGCCCGTGTACTCGACATTTTTTGTAACCCGTGTCTGCTACTTCCCCCTTACACTGTCTAAATCAACTGATATCCTATTACTAGCTATAATCCGATATTCATGAACGATGCCATGCAAGGACAAGACGTTTTGCAAAGCTACGGAAACGAGACATACTCGAGACTCTTGAGTATCCACAAGGCGTATGATCCTCGTGGCTTTTTCTCCGACAGACAGGGAGGCTTCAAATTCACTACATGAGGGACCAAAGGCCTCTTTAAATACAAGAAGTCGGTAAGGGACTTTACCCTAGGTCCCGTGACCGCGGCCCTTGTGTAACCTTTGACATTGGGCCATTTCCGTGTAATACTTTTTGTGCGTTGTGTGTGATTGTGTTGTTGCGAGTTCATACTGGCTAAAAGGCTCTACAAAAAGGGGTCAAATCTAATAAGCAAGGAGAAGAGATATTTAACTGATCAGATATCTCTTGAGAAATAATACTCTTATTCCTACACTTATAAATTTAACGTTTGACATGCTATTTCTAGCACATTGACAGTTGGATTTCTTCAACCTCACATTTACGACACGTAACTATCCCCCAACATGTACATCTCCTTAATAGCCGTACAAAAGTTATACTGTCCGTCGGATCGCATTCTGTGCTGTGACACTTGTCAACCATCCGAACTGGAAAGCCTCAATACTTCAAAGTCTTACTAGCCCGGCACAGACATGCGTTGGACTAATTTCGTTACATCAGCCGATTGGCCCGGTTCTGGGCATGCCGCTGTCGTATCCCAACAGACCGCTCTTGCCCGTTGATAGGTCATTCCAACTCCCGATGTTGCCTCGTTCGTCTACCGCGGGAAAGAAACATCCCCTCGAGAGATACGGGCCGTTCACGGATTCCAGCTTCAAGCTAATAGCTAGAAAAATCATGAATCATCTTTTAACATTTCACGCTATTATAATGCTGGTTTAAATGGGTGTGGACTGGATGAGTTTGACGAGCCTGGTTCTGTCTTTTGAACCGCGTACGTATCAGCAGCAAAAAAAGTAGAAGCTAATAGCTGGTGGCTATATAGAATTCGTGCTACACTAAACATGCTTGATAATGAATATCTCAGTACCGAAACTGGAGTGGTTGTTTTCGGAGGCATTCATCAGAGGCAGATACGAAGGTATACACAAATGAGCCAAGGAAGCGATAATAAAGTCAATGAAGCAAGTTGGATCGATAATGCAGAATACGATGTCGAACTACCTCAGCGAGAGACAGATGCCCCTACATCCCACGTTAGAAGCGACTTTTCTCTCGCGTTAACAGGTCGCTCGTCTGGCAGCGGTTCTGAGAGCGGTTCTGACGAAGAATATGATGGACGCCTCGCGACGTCCACTATTTGCAGCAGCGGACATATACATGGACCAGACTGATGGTGTTTTCGAATTATACGGCGCGCTTCCGCTTCATTTCACAGAATAAGCACCTAGGGAAGAATTTAATGGACCGAACACGGAACCGGAATCTCCGGATGCGGAAGGTAAGTAAACCTCAGAAGACGCCTCAGCAGTATTCGTGCTAACAATGGCCAATAAAGCCACGAGAGTATTGAGCGCTATATCGAAATGGACCCTCGACAACTACAAGGATCTTTCTCAACACCAACGAGGCAGGACAAGAGAGGTTTGCCGGTGGCAACCGAGGTGCATGTCCCACCTTAACCAGGCTCGGCTCACATTTCATGAGGTCAGGCCTTGGAGCTGACCGACGAGCTAGCAAAGATTGAAATGTTCCCTATGCGTCATGCTTGAGAGTTGAACTGATAATTAGCAAACAGAGCCGCGTAAAAAAAGTTGCTGCAATCTTCTTGGTGGCTCTAGAAGGAGCGCAGGAAGAAAAGATGGGTGGAATATAGCCGAACAAAAACTTGACACTAGAGCATCGGTGCCTAACTGCCGCATCACCAGACGACAAGTGAGTTGTCCAACTTTGCAAAAACGATGCTCCGCCGTACCAAGGTTGAAGCCCCTGCCGGGAAGTGCGGTAGGTTTCATCTCCAGTTAAACCGTCTTGGTTCTCTCGGCTAACACTTGTTGCTTAAAGCTGCTGTACCCCAGTCAAATAAAAATGATGTAAACGCAGCCGCCGGCATCTGTCGCCTTTATACCTAAGCTCATATTACACGGTTAGGACCCAACAACAAAGCTCAATAAAGGGGCATCGCCGACAGAGGACCTCGAAGTTACAGAGATTGAACACATGACCCGGTGAAAACCTTGGGCACAGCTGTTCCCTTCATGCATATATGGTGGTCACTCGTCCCTTTCTTCCTCTTGGAAAACCAAGGACCTTTGACACGCTTCAAGACTTTCACTGAATTAAGTGATTGCTCCAAGCGCTTCGTATTGAGCCCCTGTCACAACTCGTGTTTCTTTCGACGAGATGCATGGAGACTGACACCTTCATGTTGGATAGTTGGATTCCAAGGGTGAGCATGTCGAAGCCACTAGCCAGGGGCTTGACATGTACCGGGCCAAGTCGATAAACCCCAAATTCAACGACAACGTCGTTTCCCTTGTTTGCGAGAAGGCTCGTTTTCTGGCGTAGTTTTTAGTACTATTCTAAATTTGCATACAAAATACTTTTCAATTCACGTATTCTAGTATAATGAAAACGATTGTGACGGTCTGGACTAGGCATAATGAAACGTTGAAGGTAAATAAAACTCAAGTGTAAATTCCCCCGCCACTTTTGTTACACGGAAAAGGCCCAACAGATCGTGAAGCCCAACAAAAGGGTTCCCCGATACGGGACTTGGTGGTTACACAGCTTGAACACGTGCCCGGGCAAGAGCCCTAGGCCCAGGCGTTCCTTTTACGTATATAAGCCGGTCACTTTTCCCTTCCTTCCTCTTAGCAACTCAAGACCTTAGAGCTTTCGAGATTATTATTGAATTGAGCTATTGCTTCAAGCCCTCTGTTGAGCCCTTGTCACAACTTTGAACTACTCGCGTCTCTTCAAATGCTTGCAATGCTTCCCCCAACGGTTTGGCACCATACGCACTTCGCATGTCAATGGCTCTCCATCGCACGCCGCCAAAGTTGTAAACTTGCCGACTTGTCACCCAAGCATGGTTAGGGATCAAGTTACATATCTGCGTGTGGTTTGCATCGAGGTCGGGAATGGGGCAACAGAGGTGTTGACAAGCCGAGCATGCCAGTGCCGATTCTGGATGTCACGTGGAGGCGCGGTTGGTCCTATATCGACCTAGTGCTACATACAGTATGTACCTTGACCAGACATCATTGATACTTTAGTGGGATGGCCAGGCGTCCACTCGCCATCATCAACTTGGACCTCGATTCAATCCTCAGCACACCAGACTCTCGTTCCCAATGGTTGCGCGGCCTCTTCGGCCAACGTCTGTGGCCGCGATTGGAATTGTTCTCCTTCTCGCCACATGCTTGCTCTACGCCAATATACCATGGCACGCAAGCCCGAGCCGACACGGCGCTCTCTCGGCCGCCCAAGACCCAGGCCTCGAATTCCCCAATGACCCGGTTCCTCGCCGCGACTTTGCACCTCTGTCTACATACGCGGCGCAAAACATCCACGAGCCATCTCGATTTGCCTTTGCAACATTCTACTGCAGCCGCAACGCAGACACTCGAGGTCCTTATTTCGAGTCTACGCAATCCATCATCTGGAGGCTTCTCTGGTCCGACTATCGTTCAAAATATCCCGTCATTGTCTTTGTATGCCCCTTTATCCCGGAGACGCACCGTCAGATCTTCCGCGGGCAAGGCGCCATAGTCAAGGAGATTGAACTGCTCGATACCATCATACCCGACGAAGCCATTCTGACAAAGCGGTGGATAGACGTGCTGTCCAAGCTTAATGTATGGAAGCAGGTGGAATGGAAGCGCATCGTGTTCCTGGATTCGGATGCCTTCCCCATCAGGAACATGGACGACATCTTCGGCTTGGTGCCGGAGCAGCAGTGCAACAAGGCCGCCTTGCGTCCCGAGGACCAGGCCGTCGTCGGCAACGGCAAGGGCGGCGAGGACATGTGCAACTACGTCTACGCTGGCGTGGCACAGTTCCAGCTCGACAACATCAACGCCGGCATGCTGGTCCTGAAGCCGAATCTCGACATGCACGCCAAACTCATCAGGGCGGCCAGGAGCACGGCCGACTACGACGTCAGGGACATGGAGCAGGGCGTCTTGAAGTCCAAGAATGCCTTTGCAGCCGACGGCCCGTTTCCGGTACAGCGCCTGCCGCCCATCTGGAATGCCCTCCCGGAATACTACACCAAGTACCTTGGCGACGAGGCCGAGTGGACTGAGGGTCCGATCCGGGTCCTGCACGTCAAGATGTGGAATCGGCTCTGGGGGTCCTGGAACAACTTGACGCATCTGAATGACATGTGGGATCTGGATTGGATGAAGATGTGCAGGTTTTTCGATTCAGACGACTTTGTCAAGGCAAGAACGAGTGGTGTATACGAGACGCCGTGGGAGAGATTGGCAAAGAGCCAGAACCAGGGAATAGCGCCTTAGCGTCAACTATACTACTTGCTCCGTCTCGCGCCACAAGACGCATCTGTAATGGGGGGGTTCTACCGATCCGCCCTGTCTGAGATCCAGCGGAGCGTCCGTGTTTGTCTTTGACCTCGTTGTCATCTGGCGGGGGGCGCTACGGACCCGAGACATGAAACCGGGCAATTTCCCAAAGGTTTTTACTACTAAAATAGCTAGGGTGTCTGCCATCTCCTGTTTGGCGCCTAGTTGCCATGTACAAGAACGGACAAGGTGCTACGAGTCCCCGTTGGCCAAGAGAAGAATCATCACCGCTACATGCCACAAGATTCACGGCGCTTCGGACTACCAGACTGGGCAGCGACGTACGGCCTAAGTTTGACTATGACGTATGGAGCAGTTTGCGTATCATGTCTAGACGGTGCGCCTCGGGTTCGAACGCGCGTTCTGCGCCCAGGGATTCGGCCAAAGTGTGATAAGGTTGACTTTTGGCATGACACGCCCCAGAGAGCATGTACTGTACATACTTAAGCATAAGCAGATCAAGGCAACCCATCTGGCAGCGTCTCCGCCCAGTAGCACATGCCAAAAATTTGACAGTCTACAGAGCCCGGAGCTGTTGGGCCCCGGCAGCTAGCTGGGAACCTCCCGGTCGCTTGTGCCCCTTTGGGTCTGGTTATTTTAAATAACTCGCTGATCTCTGGCGCGGTGGTGGAGACGGCTGGGGAAGAAGGCTTTTTTGGCCGATCAACGGGTTGAAGAAACAAAATCCACAGTCATCTGTGGGGATGGATGTCCTCGTACAAAACACGGGCCACGCTGCCCATCTCCCCGGAAAACGTCTACCCCGACTTTTATCAAGTCAGACTTGGCCCAGCACAAGACAATTTTCAAGTCTGTCGAACCTGGTTCAGAACCATCTACGCTCACCATGAAGTTCCTCGCCATTGCATCGCTGGCCATGGCCTCGTTGGCCGCGGGCCAGAGCCTCGCCGATCTGCCCAGCTGCTCGCTTGGCTGCCTCAACGACGCTGTGAAACAGGGCACGAGCTGCTCGGCGACGGATTTGCCTTGCATCTGCAACAAGTTCGATGTCATCCAGGGCGCCGCTGCGGGCTGTATTCTCAGCGCTTGCGGCCAGGACGTCGCTCTCAGTACGTGTACACATGTTGCCATGCCATGGACTCATGGTTGACTGACACCTGCCACCCAGACGAGGTCCTTCCTGCAACGCAAAAGCTTTGTGCCAACGCCGGCAGCGGCAGCAACACCGACACGTCTGCGCCCACGCCGACGAAACGGCCAGGCCAAACTGCTACTGTCGCGCCTGTGCCTCCTCCCGCGACCACGGTAGAGCCGGTCTCGCCTCCTCCTACCGTCACCGGCGGAGCCACTGGCTTTGCGCCCATGGGAGGATTGGCCATGTTGGCAGTCGCGGCGTTGGCTCTGTGATTTGTTTCAATGGGGGTTGGGGCCGTTGCAACAGAGAAGGCTTGTGCCTAGGCACGAATTCGGCATGGACCAAGACACATAGATTTTTTTTTTCTTCTTCTTAATTTCTGGAATTGTGGGAGACGTGTCGTCGCATTGGCAATGGACCAATGGCTTGCTGCGAGGCATCCTTTGGTCCTGACTCGTGAGCGTTGCTTCGGCACGTCTCCCGTGGGAACTGGTCAAACCCCGAAAGGGTTTTTTTTTCTTCACGTGTACTTATTTTCACAGAGCTTGGTATTACCCTTACGCTACTAAATCTAAACTTGTAGTCTATCAACTGAGCGGACACATTGCTCCCGTCTTTGTCCTAGACCTGCCACTTGTTCTAGAAACTAACACCGTGGGAAAGGCACCATGTGTCTTTCCGGCGTAAACACCACGAAGACGAGTGTCACGAGGGCTGTGGTCCACCCCGACCATACGAGCACCAAAAGTTAAGCCTCTTTTTTCTTCCTCTCGTCCTCCCCGCAGATTGTTGCGTATCACCGATGCCCGTCGTGTCACACTCGCTTCGGGGCCCGCGAGCATGTTCGACGTCGAAGACAACCGCCCATGTCCTGCTCCACTGGCCAAGTGGACTCGACTGCCGAATACGGTATATTCTCCATGGATTTGTGGCGCTGGCTGCAAGCCCGGCTGCCGCCATGGGTCCTGGCCAGGGGTGCATGTGGAGGTGGCTCGGTTGGCTCGGACGACAGACCCAATCCTGCCATCTAGAATGGAACCAATGGCAGCAAATTTGCCCGTCGCTTATCTAATACCCTGTCGTCCCCGGCTGCAGATGTCCCCAGGCCAAGTTGCATGTTCCCAATGACAACGGACATGGGAGAGGACCGTGGACATGGACCGGCCTAGGATACCCTTCCCTCAGGCTCCCACACCAAACCTGGCAGCCCAGTGGCGGCGGGAACCGAGGACGAGAGATTATGTGTGTGTAGGGAGTCATGGCATGTGAAATACATGCTGCGGCCAAAGCGGAGGCCCAAACGATCTCATCAAGATACAGTAGATGCTCTGCGACTCTGTGGGGTTCCAACACAGCGAACATTGAACCCAGTTCGTGGTGTTATTCTTGACAGGGCTGGAATACGGGGCAGGGTTCGGGCTGCAAATTGGCATCTGGAGTCATTCATTGACAGAGCCCTTTCCCATGACCGGTACGTACTGAGTACTCTGTAATATGACTGATGACTGATGTCTCGGTGCAACGGAAGCCATCCATAGTATCGCAGCTAGTTTTGTGCCACCCGCGTTCAACGTAGACTTTGTGTGAATAATGCATATAATATGTACTTGGATAAAACGAATGGCAAAACGCCAAGTAAACTGATTTCCCCAACGCCCCCGTCGCAATAATTCGATTCCATGTTCCGCTGCCCTGATATACAACCCTAGCCAATCAAGTCTATACTCCAACCTCTGAAATCACGGACTCTTGACCAGCTGCTGCTGCTGCTGCGGCTGCTGCTGCTCCTGCTGCTGTTCCTGCAGCAGCTTGAGCCGCTCGACGATAATCTTCTTCCTCTCCGCCTCGGACAGCTTGTCAAAGGCAGCCACGTCCCTGTCCCACTGCTCGACGCAGGCAGCGTCCCAGTTGCACTCCTCGACCTGCCCGTAGGCGGGATGCCTGTAGCGGCGGTGCCTGCTGGGCCAGTTGGACGCGTGGTAGTGGTGCTTGACGAGGGCGCCGCGAGACCCGTGGTTGCCCGAGTCGGAGTGGCCCTGGCCGGCGCAAAAGGCTTCCACCGTCAGCACCAGCACGCGGCCGACGACCTTGGACTCGTCCATGCCGTGGAAGTCGTCCCAGGTGACGCCGGGCTCGCCCTTGGCCCTGGCCGCGCGGTTCATCTCGTCGAGCACGGCGGCGGTAAAGGCCGACGGGCCCGTGCCGGTGATGACCTGGTCAAAGTCGAGCTCGACCTTGCCCAGGGCCACGCGCTGCCTCCTCGCGACGCCCTTGAGCCACTTCATGATGCCGTCGATGAGGTGCAGCATGACGGGGTGGCGCGGGCGCGCGGCAATGGTCCACTGGCAAAAGGACTGCGACTTTTGGCCCAGGATGCGGTGGTGGCGGAACTGCGGCATGTCCACCTCGATGCCGACAATGAGGTCGTAGTCGTGCTCGTTGTGGCGCTCGGGGATGAAGCGGTGGAAGGGCCGGAGGGCCTCGACGTCAATGTCGGCGTAGATGCCGCCCTCGGCGTAGAGGATCATGTACCGCAGCAGGTCGGCCTTGATGATGCGCAGGTTGACCTGGCGGTAAAAGTCGACAATGTCGGGCCGGTTGAAGCCGTCGGGGCCAAAGTGCTGCTCGACGTAGGTCAGGTCGCTGGCGTCGGTGATGACCTCGTAGCGCATATGGGGGTTCTGCTTGATCCACGTCATGGCCCTCGCCGTCTCGGTGATGCCAAACAGCAGCGGGTCGATCTTCCACGTCTGCCATATCTTTTGCGGAAACGTGCTGCCCGGCAGCTTGGCGGGCGGCGGCGCGGGCGAGGCCATGATGCTGGACGGGCTGGGGAGCAGGAAGAGGACGTCCAAGTTGAGCAGGAGCACGAGGAGGAAGACGCAGCCGAGGTACATGGCCAGGCATTTTTGCATCTTTTTTGGCAAGGTGATGCTTCTCAGTTTTTTGGGCGAGAGCCGGGCCCGGAGAGAGGGCATGAGCGGCGGCTTCTCCATCTATGATCTGGGGACTCTCTGCTGTTGGCCTGGGATGTGGTTGAGGGCAAATCCAGACGGGCTGGCCATGTGGTGTTGGAGTATCGTGAGCGTTTAATGTCGCGTCGCGGGAAACTAGGTCAAGTTGGCTGCCATGGCTAGGCCCGAGAAGAAGGCCGTTTGCGCCTCAAATGTTGCATCGACTTTGACATTAATCCATTAATCGTTTGTGGGGCAACCCTAGTGAATGAAGGCAAATCGATGGCTGGGACACGGCACAACATTCAAAGGCCACAAATTGCAATCATGCCAAGTCTGGTGTACCCCGGTGTTGATGTGGACATCTCGGGTCAGGCCGCACCTACAACAGCGTCGACACGGTACCAACATGTCTCGACTCTGCAACTCGTGTGTGGCTTCTTTGTCTGCCCTCCATGTCTCTGATCGGCGGCGCCATGGCCACGACGGGGTGTTGCTCCGGACCCTAAGCGGCCCATTTATTATTATCCGGCTAAGAGCGCCGGCCGCTTTGCCTCCCACCCATCCATCATCCCCGGACTTGAGCAAGCGGCAAAGCGTGTCTGCTCTGCTTCCGGGCACATGGCAAAAGACGAGCAACTTTGCCATAGCCTACGCCTCGGCCCCTCAGACGCAAACTCAAACTGCACACGCTTGCCCTCACCGTCTCTTTGGTTGGCTCTGTTGGCACGCAATGCCAGCCATGCCCCCGGATTCCCGGAAACCAGATCTCTCCAGTCCGGGGCCTTGGTCAACCATTCGCCGTGATCGAGTAAGGACCCTAGTCGAGTGGCTGCACTATGCCAGCCTCAACCTGTTCCATTCGACTAGAACAGGGGTGCAGTCACTCACACTGACACACAATGGTCTTGTCCGGTCCTTGGTCTATCCTCCTCCTCCGTGAGTTGCAAGTGACGACTCGGTACAACACCCAAGTCAGTCGCGGCACCAGACGCCGTCGTCTCTCGCGCAAAACACCACCCTCCGCCGGGATTCGCGCCTTGGTCCAATTCTCTTCAAACAACTTGAAGCGACCCTCTGCCTTGTACAACCGCCTTCCCTACCATGTAAGCCGGCAAGATGCCCGCCCAAAATTCACCCCGACTCCTCGACAGAGGCTCGCTTGAGGAAGCCATGCTCAACGCCGACCCGGAAGCGGCCAACGACGGGCCATCACCGACGCACTGGACATGCGCCCAACCCTCGGGCGACACGTCGACGAGCCTCTCCCGCATCAAGTCACGGCTGTGGCCGCAGGCAGCGCATCGCCCAAGAGCCCTGCACAAAACGGCCTACCTCGACGGCCTGCGCGGCTTCGCAGCCCTCCTGGTGTACTGGCATCACCACGTCCTCTGGGTTCACAACGCCGACAGGCTGGCGCAAAACCCAATCTTTGAAAACAGCTTCGGCTACGCGTCCAAGTACCACCTCGCCGCCTTGCCGGGCGTCCGCCTCCTCTTCTCCGGCGGCCACTTTGCCGTCTCTACCTTTTTCGTCCTGTCGGGCTACGTGCTTTCCATAAAGCCTCTCAGGCTCATCGAGAGCGACGACCTCGCCGGCCTGGTCGACCACCTCGCGTCCGCCATATTCAGGCGCTGGCTGCGGCTGTTTCTCCCCGTCGCCGCGACCATGGCCGTCTACGCAACCTCGTGGCATCTGCTGGGCCTGTGGGTTGACGGAGCGAGCCCGCAGGCCGGCTGGCTCGGCGAGATGTGGTTCCTCTACTGCGAGTTCAAAAACTTCAGCTTCGTCTTCAAGGACGGCGGCGTGCCCTGGCTCTCGTACAGCATGCACGTCTGGTCGATACCCGTCGAGTTCAAGGGCTCCGTGGTCGTCTTTGCGTCCCTGCTGGCCTTTTCGAGATGTACCCTCACGGCGCGTCTCTGGTGCCAGGTCGGGCTCGTCGTTTACTTCATGTACATTGCCGACGGGTGGTACTGCGCCATGTTTGTCGCGGGCATGCTCTTGAGCCACCTGGACCTGTTGGCGGCGCTGGGCAGGCTCCCGCGGTTTCTGGCGCGGCTTGCGCCGTACAAGACCGTCGTCTGTTACCACATGCTGGTGCTGGGCATCTACCTGGGCGGCGTGCCGTGCGAGAACCGCGAGCTGGACCAGCTTGCGCGGAATCGAGGCTGGTATTTCCTCTCCTTTTTCAAGCCGCAGGCCGTCTTTGACTACAAGTGGTTTTACCTCTTTTGGGCCGCGACTCTACTTGTCGGTTCGGTTTCGCACATTGGCTGGTTAAAGAGGTTCTTTGAGACGCGTGTCTGCCAGTATCTGGGACGGATCTCGTTTGCGCTGTATCTCGTCCATGGACCGTTGCTATGGACGCTGGGCGACCGGCTCTATGCGGCAGTCGGCTTCAAGGGCCCGGGTCAACTGGAGCACATGCCGCAGTGGGTGGACAGGTTTGTTCTGCCGCAGAATGGGCCTGTTGGGCTCGAGTTTGCGTTTGTTTTGCCACATTTGATCCTCTTGCCTGTTACCCTCTGCGCGGCCGATTTCGTCACGCGGGCGGTGGACAGGCCAAGCGTCGAGTTTGCGGCATGGGTATACAGGAAAACGCTGCCTAGCGTGCCAAGAAAACACGCAAAAGCTTAGCACTTACTGCTAATAATAATACCGATGCCATGTTGTAATCTCCATCCATGTATGTTCATATGGAACTAGACCACCACCCTCGCCGCAGTGTCCATCTTTATCCTCGCCGACTATACTCGGCTCCGATTCCGACTATTCAGCTCTTCAGGCCGCAGGCTGTGGCCCGGACATTAGGTTCAATGTTTCTAGAGTTTACTTTCGACCCGTCCAATGGAAACTAGGCCAAGTCCGATCAACAGTCCGACGTAACGTGGGGACGCTTTGTGGCGGCGGGGATCTCACCCCAACACTGGAGAACTATTTCTTTGGTGGCTTCTATCCCTGTTCCTTTGAAAATTTTGCACAGACCTGCAATTTGAGGTGCCCATCACCACGTACGTCTGACATGGCTGGTGACGGACGCTTGGGGGCCACGGATCCAGACCCCATTTTTCATCGTCGGAGTTTATTTGCCAATGCAAGCCTAGATTACACCCTTATCTCCAGAGAACCAATCTCTGAAAGACCTGGTAGCGCTGACATGTGCAAGCGCCTGTCGCGGCCGAGTAACGGGCAACTCTGCAATGTGGAGAGAAAGATGACGACACGGCAAGATATCTGGCAAAGCGGCCTGGCAATGCTGACATCCAAGACACGAGAGAGCTTGACACGGCCACTACTTCTCACGTGGACCAGGGGAGAGGAGGATCAAAATCTTCAACCCCGGAATATGATGATGGGCCAAGAGTTTCCGCAACTGCACTCGTATCAACCCCTCTGGCACTGAGCAACGAACCAACTGGTTTCTAGGCTTCCAGTCGTATGGACATGTTACCAGTCTCTGGTAGATTCGTTTGGACTGAGCTAGCCTGAAGAAATCGTCGGCAGTATTCTCGCCATGGCCCATCGATAGCCTTCACGTTGCCACCTGCGCCATATGCTCCCTCGTTGTGCTCCCTCTCCTGTTCCACCCGAGGATGGTTACACCATCAGGATCCTCCAGGCGAGATGGACTTGACCAATGCACTTCTCCAAAAGGCCAGCTGGATAGTTCAACTCGTACGGGCAGCGGAAGAGTTGGATCCTTTGTCAGTGGAAAGGCTTCCCGAGCGCGTATTTGCTCCCGAACGGAGCCTCCGCCCAATTCCTCCGATGCCGATTCTCGACTCTTGAGTCTGTGCCGCTGGTTGAATGATCAGCATGGACTTGGCCGATGATGCCATCCCCATATACCGTGCTTGTACGTGCTCATCAAGCTACCGCCGTATGCGATTTCACTAATAGAGGCGTCACGATGGGCACCCTGGCAGATTTAGAATGCTACATGATGGGTGTTGATGAGTCAAGGATAGCGATGCTTTTTCTTTCTGCTTATCGCACCGGGACTTTGGAATAGTATTGTGAGATAATGGCACAAAATAGCCGTTCCAAGGGGTGCGACGCTGATTATCCCGCGTAAATCTGATGTCCGGAAATCCACGCCCACAACAAACATGTCGGGCCAGATCATCTCTTGCTTCCAAATATCTATGTAGTGTGCTCGCTGCTTGACTCCTGAAATACAACACATTCAGTCCTTGGTTCGCAATTATAATAATAGTGGATATCATTTACGGGCTTTCTCTTCGAGACGGCTGTATATAGCTAATTTGTAGACTCTGGCGAGACGGATTCCTTGTCCACGCCGGTAGCCCAGCATTTAAGGGCAATGGGGCTATTACCGAAGGCCTATTTAGGTGGCGCTTTGGTGAAGGGCCATGAGCGTTTCCCACGGATTGCCTTATGCAGAAAGACTTGGACTAGATTTGCACCGTCGCCAGTCCTCCTCTGGCCTGGTCACAGGGACAATTCAATTGTCAGCCATATATTCTAGCCAGTTCCCTTCCGCTGCATCTCTGCCCGTTGGCCGCAAATTCCATGAATCATGACCAAGTTCTCCGCTTCTCCTCGTGGCGCATCGAGCTCGGGATATTGTACAAATCCAACACGTGGCCATCCTCACGAGAGCCAGAGGGGAGACATTGTCCGAATACAAGAGTCCAACAAGTAAACAGGGGACTGTTTCGAGTTTAGAGATGTCATGGCAAATTTTGAAGCGAGAAGAATCAGCGCTGGGTATGACGTTGACAACAAGTGTAGGGTGATGTGCATGGCAACAAGGGCCCCGACTCCTTGAGACGTCGCTTTCTCGCGACTCTGCACACGGCATCTCGTAGATAGTCGGTTCATACTTAGGGAGTAATTGAGATGCAATTTCGATACCATCGGCAGATGAATGAACAGAGTCGTCGCGCGCTGAAGGCTCTGAGCCTGGCTGACTTAGGGTTAGGGTCTAAGACCCCGAATCGGCAAGGTTCTCCGACACCGGAGCCGACCAGAACCTACAAAGTCACCGTCGACATTCCATGGCCAAACCGGTATCAAACGCTCCCATCTTGCATGCCAAATCCATCAAGTATTACACCCCGATTCCATCGTGTAACAATGAGCATCAAAACCGAGGCAGCCACGTACACCCACGGCCACCATGCGTCGGTGCTGCGATCGCACACCTGGCGCACAGCCCGCAACTCGGCAGGCTTCCTGCTGCCTCACATCAAGCCCGACATGACCATACTCGACATTGGCTGCGGCCCGGGAACCATCACCGTCGACCTGGCCGGTTATGTGCCCGAAGGTCGAGTGACGGGCCTGGAGCGCGCGGCCACGGTGCTCGAACAGGCGCGAGCCCTAGCCGCGTCGAGGGCCGTCGACAACATTGACTTTGTAGAGGGCGACGCCAACGCGCTGCGCTACCCGGACGACTCGTTCGACATTGTATTCTGCCACCAGGTCCTGCAGCACGTCAAGGACCCGGTTGGAGTGCTGCGGGAGATGCGCCGCGTCGCCAAGCCCGGCGGCATCGTGGCCGCGCGCGAATCCGACTACGGCGCGTTCACGTGGTACCCGGACGTGGCGGGGATGAAGGCGTGGCAGGCGCTGTACGGGAAGCTGGCGGCGCACAATGGCGGCGAGCCGGACGCGGGCAGGATGGTGCACGCGTGGGCGAGGCGCGCGGGCTTCGCGGCCGAGGCCATCACGTCGTCGGTGAGTTCGTGGTGCTACAGCACCCGCGAGGAGGTGGCCTGGTGGAGCGGCCTATGGGCAGAGCGGACGGTGGCCTCGTCGTTTGCCGACACGGCGGTTGCGTCGGGGATTGCGACGGCGGACCAGTTGGCAGAGGTTGCTGAGACGTGGCGGCGCTGGGGGGGCGAGGACGATGCCTGGTTCTCGGTGCCAAGCGGCGAAGTCTTGTGTATCAAGTAGAGCCTGGCGGCGTATACGAGGCATCAATGTACATGTAGTGCAGTCGGGATATGGTGCCTGGTAGAGTCGACACCGTTGTCAAGTATTCATGAACCTCGTGTCAGAGCATCAGCAGTAGCCTGGTAGTTCGTGATCGCTCGATTCCAGCATATATCCCGGCAGCCCGGCATACGTATTCCGCCTCGCGTGGTCTGGGCCTCGCACCAAGGCAAGGCCAGGAGCTGCCCGGAACTCGTGCTGCTGTATACGATTGTCCGACGCGGATTCCACGCCAATCTGCAGCGGCACAACAAGAGACAGGGTGGAAAACGTCTGGCCGACAGCGAGACAAAGATGCAGCGTGTAGGTGCGCGATATGCGGCACGAGTGAAACGTCGGCAAAAACATTTTCCTATTGTTCCTGGGTATCGTGAATTGAATGTCGAGCTCGGCAACGCATCGCCTTGGTCTCGAGCCCATCGACGACTCCATGTCGGGGCACGTCGCGGCGCTCGCACGTCTCGAAGGATTCTCTTGCGTCAGTACCGACTCCTCCCGGGCGAGCGGGAACATGGTTTCCTCCCAGGCCGATTCGGCGCGCTCCTCTCTCCAGGGCAAATCGCCCACCGGGAGGCTAAACAGCTTGGTGGAGGTTGTGTACCGGTACGGCGACGTGGCCTCCGGCGATGGCCGGTTGCCCAGATTGGGGAGGCGGTTCATGAAGGACATGTCGAAATAGGTGTGCGACGTGAGCTTCCCGGACACGGAGCTGATCCTGGGCGAAGGGGTGCCGGCGCCGACCGAGTCAAAGACCAGAGTCAGACGGCACGACGTGGCCGAGGCTGCGTGGCCGTCGGACGACAGCATGACGGCCTTGGGCTGGGCGGCCGTGGCCGTCAGCCTGCCCAGCTTGCCGGCGACAAAGTTTCTGCGTATCGTCTTGCTCCTCGAGAGGGCGTAGCCGTCGTCGACGGGGGTGATGTCCAACGGGGCGTCTTCCGGAAACGCGGGCAGGACCCGGATCATGGACGACTCGGCAATCACCCGCGCCGGCAGGGGGTCGGCCGGGAGGCGTCTCGTGGCCAGCACGGCGACGGCGTACTTGATCTGCGTCATCTGGGGCGACTGGTCGTCGCCCTCCCAGAATCCCATGGTGGGCGGCGGCCGCAGGTGCAGCTCCTTGACGGCGGGCGAGACGCACCCGTGCCGGCAGGAGCCGATGGCGAGGTGGAACGGCAGGACAAAGTGGAAGCGGAAGATGTATTCCTGGCCCGCGGCGAATATCTTGCTGGCGGGCAGGCTGTCGGGACACAGCGGCATGACCAGCTTCATAAAGGGGAGGGCAACGATGGCCGACTCGTGCTGCAGCAGGTTTTGCGTGCTGCTCACGCCCACGAGGCTAATCTCGAAATCGTCGTAGGCAATGTCCTGGGCCGGGCGAAGAAGGACGTGGCCCCTGACTGGCGAGCCGGACGTGTAAATCTTGGCGTTGAAGTGCTGCTCCAGATGGAAACCAAGCCGATAGGCATTTCGGCGTGGTGTTGCAGGCCACGCGGCGGCCGGCACCGGCGGCGGATAGCGATACATGCTCGCGGCACCGTGCAAGAACATGGGCTGGGCCAAGATGGGATCGTCTCATCCTTTGCGTGGATGCATGGCCGAGTCGTCTGTCGGCTCGGTGTTTTGCGCGTCAAGACGCAAGGCGAGGCAGCGCGTCCGAGTTGCGTCGACCCGTTTGACGGTTGCATTGTCGTTTCTGGCGGCCGAAAGAGGCCACGGGCCAGTCGACATTTCAACCCGTGCAAGCCAAAAGGCGGCGTCGTCACGAGGCTCTTTGGTTATAACGGTGGGATGTGGTGGTGACTTGGGTGAGGGGGCAAAAACGCCAATCAAGAACACCACCAACACACCGAGTACGAATGACAAGGCCTTGTGTGCCTCTGGCCGTTTCTTGGCTGCCATTTGGAATTTCAGCTTCTGGCTTGGCCATGCAGGCTGGGCGGGCTGGGCGTGGACAGTCTAATTGGCGCCTCGCAAGTCTGGACTGCAGTCAATGCAGTTGTTGGTCATGTCAAGTCTTTTTTGTCGGAGCTCGTACATGTAGCTTCCATGCCCAATGTTTCGCAAAGTCGGCAGAGTTGATACGTAAATAAAGTGGCTCGTCCACCCAGTCGCGGGCGGGTAGTTACAAAGTGATTGTCTTCATGTTGCCAAAGCATGGCATCAAATCGTCCACGACCTCTGAAATCCCGGTCGCATTGTGCCGACAGCTCCATGTCGCCATGTGCCACTGGAATGTGGCGATTGCGCCCTCACGCCCAGACCAGTTGGTTCACACTGCGCGCAAACTTGGACACCACATGAACACCACGAGGATGCCGTTGTACTTACATGTGTGCATATCTGGGCTGCAGTGCGGCTCGGCGGCATCGTCCGACCAGGCTTAATCCTGTTGGTGTCATGTATGCACCTGCTTGCTTCACCAGTGCAGATAATCACTCGGAAGGGGCAGTGTTGCAGGAAAAGGCGGACAAGCACTGCAAATTACCCAGTCAACCAGACGTCTTTCACACAATCGCATATCCTGCGCCTTGTATACATGAGCCATGAAGGCGAACCACGGGGGGGGATTGATCTAGAATACATACAGAGCAGGTTTTCTGGTGTACTATTACAAATGTCGTCGCCATTGACGGTTCTTTACCAAAAGGCGCAACATGCATCATTGATCCCAATCCGTCACCATCAGCGACCCATGACGGGCTTGCTCGTCTGCTCATCGTCGGCTTGACCCTTGCACCATTGCCAAATCCACTTGCAGTACATCCACGTCTCCATGGCGCCAAAGATGCCAAGGATGCCAACGAGGGCCAGCTTCATGTTTCTGCTGATGCCGAGACCGTGTAGGCTGAATGCCGGCAACTCGGTGCCGTTGCTGTGGCCGCCGTGCTCTCCGGCCGGCGCCTTGTCGCCCTGTTGCCGGCTTGGTTTCTGGTGGATGGAAAAATGCCTCGACGGCTTTGCCCACAAGTTCACGGGTGACTTGATGTTGAAACACGGCGATTCGCGCCGTGCAGCTTGCAGGGCCGACGGCAATCTCGGTGCGTTCATGTTTGGATGCTGGACGACTCGCCATCTAGGCGCCCATTGTGCCGCCTTGGCAACGGCCGCCATGATGGCTTCAATGTTCGCACGTTGTCGCTGCGTGCTTGATGTGAGGCGGCAAATGAGTGGCGGTGAGATGGAGTCCAATGCAGTCAAAAAATGCAAGGAAAAAAGTCAAGACGAAGAATGCGAAAACGAGTCTGCGGCACCATCTTTTGTATCGTGTCCATCTGACCAGAGGCAACAGCCTCAGGTTTCTTTGCATATGGCAAGTTGTTTGGCGTGAGCCGGAATTGGCCGCGACAGGGTTTCGCCCATTTTGGCTACTTGCTGCGACCGGCTCACCCCAATACTGTATTCCACGGGTATAGCAACTTGGTCGACAGGTAGGAGCCTCTTTGTTTACGCATGTCAAGATGGACTTGCACAACATTCAAGTGTTGCAACCTCAAATGAGACACTGGACCCTTGCCCGTCCGGTTCAACCCGGACAGAATAAGCCGAGGCCACCGCCGCGTGGGCCCGAGCACGGCATCAATTGATCGCTCCAATACTCGGTAGCGTTGACGGAGAACCCCAGATACATGTGGACAGAATGTGATTGGCTACTGTCGCATGGGGAAATGACAACGTTGAATATACTAACAAAATCTAGACATCAGGCATGACAAGCATTCGGCTCTCGGAAGAGAATGGGGAAGCGTCACCGTCGCCGTCATCGGTCATCCCACCCACGCCGGGCGGCGTTTGTAAGAGATGGGTAATCCTGCCGTTTCAACGTCCAGTCACCACTAGTTTTGCCTGTCAACATGTACGGCGGGGTCTGTACATGTAGCTTTACGCTTCGACAAAGCGGCAGTTACAACGGTTCCAAGACTTCGGACCTCGCTACTATTGGATCGGCGTAAGTTATTCACACCAGACCCGTTCAGCCGGCACGCGGGGGTTCCGATGAGATCAATTGGGCCAAATGGGGCCCGGGGACAGATGCTCAGATCCAGCCTGCCCCGAGGATAAGTAAGCGTCGCATCGTCAGGATTCAGGAAAGTGGCAATATATATGCAACTACATCAAGTTGCCAATCTTGTTTCATCCCGATTCCCATCTTGACGTCCCTACAGGCCAGCTTACACAATGGCAACGACTACGGCGCTCGTGCTCGGCGAAATCAACGCCCCGTTCAGTTTCGAGACGGTGCGGCTGGACGCACTGCGCCCGGACGAGGCTCTCGTCGAAATACACGCCAGCGGCATCTGCCATACCGATCTGTCATGCGCCGACGGGACTCTGCCTGCGTTTGCGCCCGCCGTCCTCGGCCACGAAGGTACCCGAGCCACACGCAGCATCTGTGTCTTTTTCCACGCGCCAGTTCCGTTGTAGTAACAGACCTCGCAGGCGCCGGCATCGTCAAGGAGATTGGCTCGCAGGTCCGACACGTCGCCGTGGGTGACAAGGTGCTGCTCTCCTTCGCCCACTGCCAGCAGTGTGCGCAGTGCGAGGACGGCCACCCGGCGCATTGCTACTCGTTCAAGTCGCTCAACTTTGGCGGCACGCGGCCCGATGGATCGAGCGCCATGCGCAGGCAAGAGGAACAGGGCGGGCAGGCCCTGTACAGCAGGTTCTTCGGGCAGAGCTCCTTCTCGAGGCACACCGTCGTGTCCGTGTCCAGCCTGGTCAAGGTCCCGGACACGACGGACCTGGCCCTGTTTGCGCCGCTCGGGTGCGGGCTGCAGACGGGCGCCGGCGCCGTCCTGAACACGCTCGACGTCCAGGCCGGCGGCAGCGTGGCCGTCTTTGGCGCCGGGTCCGTGGGCATGAGCGCCATCATGGCTGCCAAGATGCGCAGGGCCAAGATTATCATCGCCGTTGATCTCCAGAAGTCGCGGCTCGAGCTGGCGTCTCGGCTGGGCGCCACGCACACACTCCTCGGAAACGACCCCGACATTGTCGCCAAGATTGGGGAACTGGCCCCTCCCAACGGGGTCAACTACGCCGTGGACTGCACGGGGGTGCCGGCCGTCATCGAGACCATGATTCAGGCTCTCGGGAGCCGTGGGCACGCGGCGTCTGTGGGGGCGCCGACGGTGAGTCTTGCGACTGTTGTCGGGTGAGTTGCTGCTGACGGTTGACGCGGTAGCCTGGGATCAAGACGGGCGTCGACATCTTTGCCCACGTCATTCACGGCAGACGCTATTCCGGGTGTTGCGAGGGCGACTCGATTCCCAGCAAGGCAAGTTGGCGCTGTGTGGCCGCAAAAGGGGGGGCACGGGTGCGTTCAATTGCTGACCGAGCCAGATTATTCCGTACTTGATGGACGAATACGCCAAGGGAAACTACCCGGTGGATAAGCTGGTCACGTTCTATGACTTTGGCGATTTTCAGCAGGCGATTGATGATACCAAGCGCGGCGTAGCGCTCAAGGCAGTGTTGGTTTGGAAGGACTCGACGGAGTGATGTTGCGTCTGGTCATCGCGGGCTGCTGCAAGCGAGTCACCGGCGTTGATGGCCATATTTGAAATGAGTCGGTGGCTTGGTCAACATGACCGGCGCCATCCGTTGTAGACTGGGGACCGCAGCATCATGTTGCGTCTGGTGGCAAGAGGCACAAGTGCCAGAGATGAAAGGGCCAGGCAGCTTGGCAGGTTCAAATTAGTTTCAAAGAGGGCCGGATCCTTGTTGGCCGATGTATCTGTAGCGAGGCCGAGTTGCTGCCTCTGATGCCACATGAAGGCCTGAAAGTCAGGGGAACAACTCGGTCATAGTGTCAAGTTTCATGTTTCCACGTCGTCGACGTAACAAGCACTGGTACATGTACTATACATGCATACATACTACATGACGTCCCAAGTCCAAACATGAATGATGATCAATTCGATGATGCCCATGGCGGCGTTCCCCTAACCCATGCCTGGGCGGCGTGGCGTTGGACCCCCCGCCGTTTCCCGTCCCAGTCCGGCATCGGAACGCTCTGGTCTCGTCGGAAGCAGCTTCGGCAGCCGTCGGATGCAGACATGGAGTCCTGCCCACCACCGCCTGGCAGCATTGACTGGCGACGGGTGAGATGCAACACGGTGTAGGAATCATGGGAGGATGTGGCCGTGTCGTCGGGCCTGGGTGGAATTGAAGTCCAGTCAACTGGTCTCTTTGAAACATGGAAGCCAGCCAACGCGGGGAAGGAGGAGGAACATTAATGTCTTCAATGTTGGGCAACGCCAGGTCATGCCGACGAGTCGTACAGCTGCCACAAAAGCATTGTCAGTTGGCACGACCTGCCACGCACGGTGCCACATGCAAGCCAACCAAGATGTGCTGGTTCAAGATGACGACGCCGCATTCCTCCATGTCATCAGCAAAGAAAGCCACATGCATTGTGGGCCGCCGACCTGGGGCCTGAAGATGGCGCGCGGTTCCATATTTGCATCATGTCCATGTGCCAGGATGCCGGCTTGTCCTGCGACGACGACAAACTCAAACCCGTCCACCGCCAACTACCCCACGTTTTGCAACTCGACTTTTCGATCACGACTCCATGACGGCGCGGCATCAAGCAGCCGACCTGGGACCCCGCGCGACAGTCTGTTTGCTAATCCACGGTCGCTTGCTTGCTCATCCCACGACATCTGGAGCATGACATTCGACGGCCTGCGGGATCCGTACAAGATCGATTTGCCGTTGCCAGTCCCTTTTTTGTGAATCATTTCTTCACCCCATTCATCCCTCTCCCTCACCTACGTCATAGCCTACCGTGTACATATACCCGGGTTCCAGCATACAGACATGCGATCCCAACAGCGTCATGACCAGATGGCCGCGCGAAAGAGATGCAGCAGAGCATGTGACATGTAAATCTGACTTCCCCCCCTTCCCTCACTCGCCGCGTCCATGTTGCCGTCACGCTTACACTCCTTTCCCCCGGCGCAGGTGCAAGAGGCGCAAAGAGCGATGCGACGGACGGCAACCCTGCGGCCGGTGCACCGAGCGGCGAGTTCACAACGAGTGCCGATACGAGACGGAGCACGGGGGACGGGCGGCCAAGCTGCATCCCGCTCGACACCGCGGCGGCTCGATTTCGAGCTCGCGAGGCCGCTCCTCGGTCGAGCCGCCGTCCGTCACCATTGACATTGCCGACTCGTCGCCCGCGGCCACGCCCCTGGACCAGTCGCGCCTCATCCTCGATAAGAAGGGCCGCTTCATGTACCTGGGCGACTCGGCCAACCCGTCCTTCCTGCAGTCGATCCGGCGCCTGGTGCGGGAGACCCAAGGGCCGGGCCCCTTTGTCGACGATCCCCTGCGGCCGGCCATGGTCGAGGCCTCGCCCGAGGGCGCGCCCGCCTGGCTCGACGCCGGATCCGACCACAAGTCGCCGCCCGCCCTGACCGAGGACGAGGCCAGGCACTTTGCCCGCCAGTTCTACCTGTGCACCAACGGCATCCTCGACCTGTACGACAAGCCCGTGCTGCTGGACCAGGTCCCGCGCGCCCTCGCCCGGGACGCCGTCGCCCTGCCGCTGGCCAAGCCCGTCGTCTACCTCATCCTCGCCCTCGGCGCCCAGTCGTCGCCCAAGGACCTGGGCGAGGTGGCCGAGTCGTGCTTCAACTACGGCCGCTACCTGTCGGCCAGGTACCTCATGGACGACCCCAGCACGCTGGCCGTCGAGGCCTACATCCTCATCGCCATGTACCTGCTGGCCGCCTCGCGCCGCAACGCCGCCTTTATGCACCTCGGCTTCGCCGTGCGCCCCGCCTACGCCCTCGGCCTGCGCCTCAAGGCCGTGTCGATGCTCTCCCCCGCCGACGAGTTCCGCCGCCGCGAGCGCATCTGGAAGTCCCTCCGCAGCATCGACATCCTCTCGAGCGCGCTGCTGGGCCGCCCGCCCGCGACCAAGGAGACGCGCGACACGGCGGGGCCCGACGACTACTCGGCCTGCGGCGACCTGCTCGCCATCATGGAGCAGGTGCTGACCGACGTCTACGAGCAGCGCCAGATCTCGGCCACGACGCTGAACCGCGTGGCCTCGCGGCAGCGCGAGTGGGCGGCCGTCTTCACCCGGGGCCTGGCCGCCGACAACATCGAGCCGGGCGACG